>NW_027070258.1:222367-271501 GCF_002906115.3 Quercus suber
CACGTTCTGGAACTATCTCAAGGCAAATCGGGTCGGGAGAGGCCGAGAAAGAGAGAAATAGAAATTCTCGAGCTGTACCGTTTCTACCCGACCCAAACTAGAAAATTCAGGAAAAAAAAAAGCAAAAAAATTCAAAAAAAAATTAAAAAACTGCTTTCTGCCGTTATTTTTAGCCAAAAGGGGTCGAGACAGGCCCTGAAAGTGAGAAAACGAAATTCTCGCTCTAGACAGTTTCTACCCGACCCAAAGTAGAAAATTACGAAAAAAAAAAGAAGCTAAAAATTCAAAAAAAATAAAAAAAAAAAAAAAAAAAAAAAAGTTGTTCAAACACAACTAACATCGTCATTCAAACATGACTTAATAAAAAAGTTGTTCAAACATAGTTAAATATAAAAAAGTTGTTCAAACACAAGTAACATCGTCATTCAAACAAGACTAAATAAAAAAAAATTGTTCAAACACAACTAAACATAAAAAGTTGTTCAAACACAACTAACATCATCATTCAAACATGACTCAATAAAAAAGCTATTCAAACACAGCTAAATATAAAAAAGTTGTTCAAACACACCTAACACCGTCATTCAAATATGACTCAATAAAAAAGCTGTTCAAACACAGCTAAAAATAAAAAGTTGTACAAACACAACTAACATCATCATGACTTAATAAAAAAGTTGTTCAAACACAGCTAAACATAAAAAAGTTGATCAAACACAGCTAATATCGTTCAAACACAGCTAAATGCAAAAAATTCGTTACCATCGTCATTCAAACATGACTTAATGAAAGGTTGTCCAAACACAACCAAGCATGAAGAAGTTATTTAACACAACTAAAGCATGAAGGTATCCAAAAAACCTTCATTATCTGAACACAACAAAGATTTACTTATATATATATATATATATAAAGTACATGTCAGCAATTCATAAAAGGAGTTGTCATTGTTAGAAAGAAAATGCATGCCAAAAACACACGGGCCCAAAGAAATTGTTCAAAAAAATTGCTTAAAACAATGAGCCTATAAAAGACATTGTTTTTGTCTTACAAAATGTTAGAACATATATGATTCACTTGTTAGGAACATATGTCACTATTTTGTATAATTGGCTAATCCTTTGACAAAATGCACTTTACTTGTAATTGGATAGATTTAGGATGTGTTTGATGCTTCAAGAAACCTTGTTTCAAGTTCAAGTGTTAAGGCCCATGCAAGTCTGTCCAAGAATCAAGTAAGAAAGTGCTGAATTTTAAAGCTTGATAGCTGCTCGACACCTCTCGACAGCTTGGCTATCTATTGATCTCTTAAGTTATTTTTTATCGCAATCTCGACACCTCTTGACAGCTAGGTGGTTCGATCGAGAAAGCTCTTGTCCTCTCGATAGCTTCTCGATAGCTAGTGGATCGATCGAGCTTTACGAAATTCAGATTTCCAGATCTAATTTTTAGCCTATGCTGACATGTATGTGCAGGGTTTCTTTTCTCACAACCCTAGTCCTATATAAGGCTTATTTTAGAGGCCATCACATAAGAGAATACAAGGAGAACATATGCAAAAGGTGACCAATGCCTTATTCTCTCTAAAAGAAGCTACTACGTCTTTGCGCCTTCGGGTTTTGTAACCAAGTGCATCTTTGGTTAGTCTCCTCAGCTGTGGTCGTGGCCTCTTCCATCACATTCTCAGTTGTAACCTCGGAAGGACGATTAGCCAATAGTTCCTTTTCAACTTCACCCATGACAAGGCCAGAAAGGTCCAAATCCGGGTGATGCTTCACCATCCATTTTCTAAAGAGTTCAAAGCCCTCCACATAATACTCACACAACTCGTTTGAGTAAGAGTCGGAGTCCATGAACTCTTACACCACTGCAGCCCAAGCTTTTTGCAACTTAAATTACAAATCACCTATCTATTTATCCTTTAGCTTGCAAAATTCTTTCTCCACTTGAAGGCTCTTTTCCAAAGTCGTCACACGCTCTTTGTCATTTTCAACTTCAATAGCAAGGATGGTGACATTGTTCTTTAGCATCTCATTCTCAGCAGAGAGGTATTTGATCATTGGCTTAGGTGTGGCCACTTTCTTCTCCAAATCCAAAAGCTTCCCAGAGATGAACAAGGACTCCTCCAAAGCCTACATATGAAAAAAATCTCTCTTAGCAAAATCAAAAAAGAAAAAAGAAAAAGTAACCTACATTATCAAAATATACCTATACAAGCTTCTGGATATGAGACGACATCACTTCATTGGACGACTTCGCCATCAAAGGACTTAGGTCATCCATAGAGAGCCCCTCATGAGCCTTTAGGGTAGCAGCATCGGCATCATCCTAGAAAGTTGGGAGAAAAGACTTGCAAGAAACCTTCTTCTTCTTCTTGGTTTCCTCCTCTAAGGAAGCAATCACATCTAGAGATGAGGTAAGGGAGGTAGGTTGCTTAGCAGGTGAATGGGTAGAGGGAAGAGTCACTATAGGTTCGTCTTTGGAAACATCGCCCACCTACGAATGTTTCCTCGATAGGAGGCCATTGTTGAGGCCACCTTTTGCCTTCTTCTCCTGAGCTTCAGCTAGCTTTTGTTTACTGAATCTGGTCATCATTCCTAAAAGGAAGAAGAAACTATTAAAAAAAAAAAAAAAAAAGAGAGAGAGAGAAGGAACACTTACTCTTTTTCACAACTTTGAGGTTTTTCTGAACCTTACTAAACAGTTCTAGGCCTAAAAAATGGAGGAATAGCAATTAGGGAGAGGCGAGCTCGTCAAAATCTTTGATAGCCTCTAAGTATTCTTTCACCTTCTTTACACGACCATGATATCTCTTCTTTAGACGAAGATGTTGAGGAACTGCAAAAAGCAAGTATATCACATATCATCATCACTCAAAAAGAATAAATAAATAACATAAAGAACAGAAAAGAAGGACGCACCAAAAACAGGAGTTCCCCAACTACGAAAAAACTTGGGGGCTTCGTCCAGGCCTTCACTAGGGATGAGCTCCCTACCACTTACTAAAATAAAGAAGAAGTTTGGTTTCCAATTTCGAAGGGACGACGAAGAGTCAAGTATTAACCTAGAAGCCCTATCCCACGGCTTAAATTCATAGTAGCCAGGGTATTTGGACTTTCTCAAACAATAAAAGTGAAGAAATTCATCTTTCTTAATGACATCCCTGTCATTTGCAGACATCCACACCACTATACAAGAAATGAAGATCTGCCAAGAATTAGGCACTAACCAAGGTGCAAATACGCAAAATGTTCCCTAACAAAGGGGTGAAGGGGAAGACGAAGACCACTAGCAAAATTTGCTTCATAGAAACAAACTTCATCCGCATATGAGTGACAGGCCATATCCTCATCACTCTAAATCCTAATTATAACTGAATCAGGAGATTGAAACCTATCCCTGATTCGCTTATCTTTCTCTAAGAGGGCACATTGGATGTTCCAGGCTTTACAAGGAGTAGAAGGGGAAGTAACTTCGGGAACCTCATGATCATCAGACGAAGACAACCCCATTTCCAACTCACTAGACCTAACCTCCCTAGACATTTTTAGAAACCTAGCCACTCTAGCTGAATGAGAAACCAAAGGAAGTAAAGAAGAAAGGACAAACCTATATGGACAATCCTCCCCCACGAAGAGACTAACCCTCTTGAGATGCTCTCTCTCCACAATCTCAAGCAAACAACCTAAGCGAGCAAAAAGGAAGGATACTGAGGGACAATCGACCCTAACAAAGGAGTAGTCTACCATAGAAGAGAAAGCTCGAAGAAGAGAAAAACCCTAAAATGCCAACTGAACAAGGAAAGATTACGAAGAAAAGGAAATAGGAGGGAAAAATGTGAGGTAAATGGCCAAAATGTGATTGGGAAAATCGAGAAAATCTGCACATCAGACACATCTTGACCATACATGTGGCACTCAACAAGTCAAACATCAACTCGTCATAAATGTGCCATACACGGAATACAAAGCGTCAGACGGCTATGTTTTCATCTCGTCTAAACAGAAGAAAATTCAAACAAGGGGGTAGCTGATGAGTCAGAAATTTATGATTGTCATTAATTTGAGATCTTCATTTACCAAGAAAAGACAATACGCATTTATTACACTCATTGATGAAAAAGAGTAACGAATGGAGCAATGGTCACAGAGTGAGTTATGAAATTCAAACAGAGATTTTGTAATGTGCACTAACCGTTGAGTATAAATACAGCAATTCATTGCCCATTAATGAGGCACGCAACTATAAAAAGAAAAGACAACAGAAGTTAAAGGTACACACAAATACTCTACGAAAATCACTCTCTAGTCAATTCTCTCTAAAATCTTTCAACCTTACTGACTTAAACATTAGAGGTAGTTTAGCTCACGCCACACCGGCATGTTACTCTTCCACCCAGTTCATTTTTGCAAGTTTTCCTCCAACAGAAACAACCCCAATCACAGCTTCGTCCATCCATTACAATGAGGAGCTCAAGTGCTGATTTTTTGCAGCATTAGAAGTTACGAATAATTTTGTTTTATAGGCCTGGTCGAACAAATTCATTTTTCATGAATGCAAAAATTTTGTTGGAATGTGTAAGTCTTGTTCAATGGTCATGGAAAGTTTTTTGGATATGGGTTTGTATTTTTGTGTTGGACGTGGAATTTTTGTTGGGCATATAGTTTTGGTCATGGTAACTTTTTGAACATGTAATTTTGGTAATGGGATTCTTGTTGGCAAGGGAATTTTTTGTTGACATGGGATTTTTGTTGGCATTGGAATTTTTGTTGGTATAGGAATTTTTTGTTGGGCATGTAGTGATGGGTATGGAATTTTTTTTTTTTTTTAGTAAGGCATGAGATTTTTTTTTTTTTGGTTGAACATGGGATTTTTGTCAGCTTGGAATTTTTTGACATCTTGATGATGGGCTAAATATTTGTTTTGCAGAACCTCAAGAGTCGCGGTAGCCTTGAAATGCTGAAAGGTATATAGGGAATATTGTCTCCTGACATTAGGAGCATTATCAATGAGGTGGGCTTCGAAACATTTTTCAAGGCTTTATTGAATCAGGAAACTCATAAGTACAAGGATCTCCAGTTGCTCCTTGCTTAGTCAGAATGGTTTTGGAATACCACAGGTACTTTCCATTTTCCGGGCATTGGCGAAGTAATGTTGACACCTTACAACTTTTATGCCATCACCAGCTTAAGATTGGGTGGTGAAAGAATCAAGGTCAATGATTTCCTTACACGAAAGGAGATTAAGAGTCTTTTAGGTGTAGTGCCTTCGAAATTGAAGACTAAAAATGTCTCTTTGATGTGGCTTTATGAGAATATGGACACATGCCTGGGATTGATACAGATATAGTACTACACTGCATTCCAATAGATCCAACCATGAAGCCAGTCAAGCAGAAGTTGAGAAGAATGAAGCTAGAGTTGACTCTCAAGATCAAAGAAGAAGTAGAGAAATAATACAATGCAAGATTCCTAAGAGTGGTCAACTATCTAGAGTGGTTAGCTAATGTGGTTCAGTACCGAAGAAGGATGGGAAGGTTAATATGTGTGTAGATTTTCGAGATTTGAATAAGGCTAGCCTGAAAGATGACTTTCCATTGCCTCACATTGACGTCCTAGTTGACAACACAGCAAGTCATGCTTTGTTATCATTTATGGATGGATTATTAGGATACAATCAGATTAAGATGGCTCCAGAAGATATGGAGGAAACTTCCTTTATCACTCCATGGGGGACATACTACTACAAGGTGCCATTTGGCCTTAAAAATGCTGGTGCAACTTACCAACGTGCAACCACTACTTTGTTGCATGATTTGATACACAAAGAAGTAGAGGTTTATGTTGATGATATGATAGTGAAGTACAAAGACCGTGAATGGCACATACCAGCTTTGAGGAAGTTCTTTGAAAGAATCCGGTTCTACAAGCTGCGATTGAATCCAAAGAAGTGTACTTTCGGAGTCACATCCAGAAAATTGCTAGGGTTTATGATAAGCCAAAGGAGAATAAAAGTTGATCCTGAGAAAATCAAGGCAATTGTAGAGATGAAGCCTCCAAGAACTGAAAAGGAGATCCGAGGATTTCTAGGAAGGATGCAGTACATCAGCAGGTTCATAGCCCAACTTATTATGACGTGTGAACCAATCATCTGATTGCTCAAGAAGGAGGTCCCAACAGTGTGGAATGAATAGTGCTAAGAAGCCTTTGAAAATATCAAAAACTATCTGACGAAGCCACCAATACTTGTCCCACCAGTTTCTAAAAAGCCATTGTTGTTGTATCTCACCACTACAAATACAGCAATGGGGGCTCTACTTGCTCAATACCTAGAGGAGACTAGAAAGGAGAATGCAATATACTACATCAGCAAGAAGATGCAGCCTTATGAAGAGAAGTATTCGCCACTTAAGAAGACATGTGTGGCACTCGTATGGGCAACCTCCGACATTATATGCTTGCTTACATGGTTTGGTTGATTGCAAGAATGGATCCTTTGAAGTATTTAATGGAAAAGCCTATGCAATATGGGAAGATTGCTAAAAGGGTATTGTTTCTATCAGAATTTGATATTAAGTATGTGACTCAGAAATCTATGAAGGTGAGAGCAATTGCCGATCACCTAGCCCCTTGTTCACCAGAAGAAGCTAAAAAGATCCAAGGAGACTTTCTGGATGAAGACATAATGGGGATTGAGGTAGAATCATGAAACATGTACTTTGACGAAGTCACAAATCAAAATGGTAGTGGAATTGGAGTTCTCTTAATTTCTCCAAAAGGGACACATGTTCCATTTTCTGGCAGACTCAACTTTCCTGCCACCAACAACGCCACAGAATATGAAGCTTGAATTATGGGCCTATAAGCAGCCTTAGGCCTAGGAGTGAAAGAGTTGGAGGTATACAGAGACTCAGCATTAATAATCTCTCAGATTCAGAATAAATGGAAGATCAAAGAAGAAAGGCTGATGCCTTAACATGAATGCCTTTAGAAGTGGGCATCAACATTCCGCAAGATTCAATATCAATATGTGCCAAGGATGCAAAATCAAATTGCAGACACTTTAGAAACCATGGCATCCATGATGAATGGGACAAAGGAAGATGAAGCTAGATTGATTGTGTTGGAACAAAAAGAGGAACTAGCCTACTACATGACAATAGAAGAAGATGAGTAAAGGAATGGACAAGGTGAATGGTATTTAGACATCCTACAATATCTCAAGGATGAGACCTACCCACCATTTACAGACAAGAATGACCAATTAACCATCTGGAGGTTGTCTACTAATTATATCATTTGTGGTGAAAGACTTTACAAAGATCATATGATGGAATTCATCTCCTTTGTGTAACCACCAAGGAAGCACATCAAATAATTGAAGAGGTTCATGAGTTAAGCTATGGGCACATATGAATGTACACATGCTATCAAGGAAGATAATGATATAAGGTTATTACTGGACTACTATGGAAGCCGACTGTGTGGCTCATATCCGAAAATGCCATCAATGCCAAGTCTATGAAGATCTGAAGCACATGCCACCCATGCCATTACATACCATAACCCAGCCTGGCCATTCTCTACATGGGGGATAGACATTATTGGGAAAATTCACCCAACAGCATCTAATGGCCATGAATTCATACTTGTAGCCATTGACTACTTCACTAAATGGGTAGAAGCTGCCTCATACAAGGTTCTAAATTCAAAGAAAGTGGCTCAATTCATCCAGACCAATATCATTTGCAGATACAGGGTACCACATGAAATTATCTCTAACAATGGGCAACACTTTAAAGGAGAAACAAAAAGGCTATTACAATAGTTCAACATTCAACACAACAAGTCTTCACCTTACCGTCCTCAAACCAATGGAGCAGTTGAGGCTACTAACAAAAATATAGGGCGAATCTTGAAGAAGAGTACAAAGAACTACAAGGACTAGCACCTACAATTGCCCTATGCACTCTGGGGGTACAGAACATCAATTCGATCTTCCACACTCCTTATTCATTGGCATATGGGATGGAAGCGGTCCTTCCCATTGAGATGCGTATCCGTTCACTAAGGACAGTACTAGAAAGTGAAATTCTTGAAGCAGATACGATCAGTTGTGCATGCTATATGAGAAAAGGCTCAAAGCCTTATATCATATTTAAGGTTACCAAAGAAGGCTTAGGAAAGCTTTTGACAAGAAAGTGAGAACCAAAGGGTGATCTAAGCAAAAGGAGAGTAAAAAAAAAAAGTGAGAAAGCTTGCTAGGTTGAAAACCAAAAAGGGCGGCCTAGGCAAAAGTTAAGGCAAATAAAAAAAATCAATGAACTACGTGATGACCTGATACTTTTGCAGAGGGGGTACATAGGCAACCATGCATCAGTTTGGTCATAATTTCCCAAAACCACTATTTGCCCATTAACCAAAAATTTTCAAAAAATTCAATTATTCCATTAAACCATGTCATTACACAAAACCCTAAATCAAAACCGAAATTAAACAAAACCTCAAGAACCCAAACCCTAAACCAAACCATAAAAAATTCCAAACCCTAAAAGCCTACACTTTAAACAAAATCCTTAACTTGCCAATCCTAAATAATTCCTAAATATAAGAGTTTTTACATCAATTTTTAAATAAACATGTTCAAAGCCAAAAAATAAGAAGGTCACTTTGTCTTCAGTCTTTTCTCTTTTTGTTGATCACTAATTTCTCCTGTGATAGGTACTTTGTTGTCATTATCCCTTCTTTTGAATTCATAGTTGTCTTCATCGGGTCTTTCCCGATTGTCTTTGAGAAACTATTCTCTTATTGCAATCCTCTCAGCCTCCTTATCAACAATCTTGTCTATCAACTAGTTAGAGTATTTTGTAGTCATCTTGTGAAAGTGAACCTTCACAAAAGATTAGTCTACTCGGTCAGCCATCTCCAATCCTAATGGCATGTTCTATACAGAAGTAGGATTTGTGTCCATAGGAGTGAATAATCTTCTTCTTTTTCCACCAAGCATTCTTTGCTCATATTTGAATTGCCTCAAGAGTCTATCTCCCTTGTAGAAAGTTACCCTCCACAACCCAACAAGGAAGATGTGATCTGATCCTGGAGACCTCAGTAGAGGGGGTAGGCACTTCCACCAATAATAGTCCCATTGAATTGAGATACTAGATTTCTTGTTTAAGAATTTCACCTTGTCACTCTTAGTTTGGCACTTAGTTTTGACGACAGCCCTGCTAAGAAAATTGCTAGGCCTGTAATTACTAGTTGTAGGCTTAGCAATCATGTCTAGTCACTCCATCAGCCATATGAAGTTCTGAGTTTCTCCACCATGAAATACAACATCTAGTCCTAGAAGAGTTTCTGCTAAGATCAAAGAAACAGGATTATCACCATCCTTAATTTGATTCACAACACTTATGGTTTGAGCATCCATAAAGCTGTGTCTTCTAGAGTAAAGGAAAAATTTTCCCACAATGCATAAAGCCAAACTGAAGTTTTTCTGCATATTGTCGGTCAATAGGTGTGTTTGTCAATCAGCCAAGAGATCATTGCGTGAAGATTCACCCTATGAACTTCAAATAAAGATTCCTTATGCCTGAGATCACAAGAAACCGCTACATATTTTTTACTTGGATCATAACCCAGGATAGCAAAAAATTCTTCAATTGACAGACAGAGTTCAGTGGTATTAAACCGAAACACATGATCTTCGGGATCCTAGAATTTCACAGTAGCATGAAGGAAGTCCCACTTTATTTTGACATTCCTCAGAGCCTTGATTCCCTCTAGTTTGTAGGCTGCAAAATTGGTCTTGGTACTGAAATCAAAGCCACAAACCTATCTGTTGATATCATGAATTGTTGAATGAAAAAAAATTATGATTGCCAGCCATGGATGACTTTTGCTTGTGATTATTGTGTCTTTCTAACCTTGATGCAGAGATTTGTTGAGAATTCATTTATATAAGCTGCATCAATTCCTAATCAGGTTTGAAATAGGTTTCAGAGAGTTTGTAGCTAACTAGGAGAGTGTTTCATGATCACAAATGAAGTAAATGTTTTTCAAAAAACACGAAAATGTGAAACATACATTGGAAAATCATAAGGAGTCAGCCCACCATGGCGTGAGCATCGTGGCGTGGCCCAGTGCCATCCGACACTCTAAAAGTGCCGAACGACAGTCCAAAAGTGCTGAATGGCACTCTTCATGTGCCAAGTGGCACATAGCCCCTCCATCGAACACTTATGCAATTTTGTGTTCTCGGACATTTTTTTTAAGATCGATTGACACATAAAAATATTTTTTTTAGTCAAACTGGGGCACTCTGACGTATCTAACTCACTTGTTTTCAAAAATCATCACTTGCACCATTGTTTTCAAAAATTGATCAAATCAAGTTTTTTTCAAGACTCATGAATTCATGTTCCAAACTAGGGGCATTCGCTTATGGCTCATTCATTTTCCAAAACAAACATCATAACCAAGATTCCAAAAAATCATGCATTCATTTTAAACTAGGGACATTCGGCTCCGCCTTATTCAAGTAAGTGTAGATTCCATCGGAGCCAAGCTAGATAAGTTTAAATTAGCATTACAAGATCTCATCAGGTGAATTCTAAACTTGTCTTAGTCAAAGTTTCTACATGATCCAAGGTGACCCCAAGGACAAAGAGCTGAACATGGAAAGTAATACAAGATTGTCTAAGAAACACTTCCTTTTCTTTTGTAGGAAAAATGAAATGTACAAGTCATACATCATCAGGAATCTGAGTCCGCCTGCGTGAGGATCTCCTTTATCCACCTCTAGAGGAGCCACCTTCAGTATTTCCTTCTTGAGTTGCGAAAAAGAAAGGATTGTACTGACGGTTTTCAAGTTCGAGGCTCCTGATCCTTTCCTCTAAGGTTCTTCTGGTAGCATCAGCAGTTTCCATTCTATGTCCCTGAAAAGTCAACAAAATTAAGTTTTAATTATACCATCAAGCACAGTTCAAGCAAGAGATGCTTAGAAAGAAACATGGCAAACCCAGTTCGAATCATTGAGCACGTATTGGGAGGATTGAGTGCGAGCTAATGACTGCAAGCCTCCAATCATCCACATGCTTTCTTCCACTAGATCCACATCAACCTGAAGCACAACCCTACCAGGTTAAGAGTTGTTCATCAAGTTTAGAAGAAATACGGACAAAGAATTGAAAATTCAAGAACATACCAGATCAGGCCATGGAACATTTGGTACATGCTCTGGCCTAGTCAAAGGCATGGAACTATATGTTCCATCAGCATTCATCACATCATACTGTGCCATGAAATGGGGATAAGTCTCTGTGAAGGAACTAGAAGAGCCACTAACATGGTAAGGGGAGGGAATCTCTTCCTTTCCCTTTCCCCCTTCCTCTCCTTCAAAAGATGGAGGCTGAAAATGCAACATGCAAGTATTGTTACTAAGCAGAAATATGAAAAGGAATTTGCAAGATTGAAGGAAGAAAAATATTATTCTGCCAACCAAGCAACCTTGCAGATGAAGTCGAATGAATTCAGAATAATTCCCTTCTACTCCTGCAACAATATAGCCGTAAGGGCCTGAGAAATCTCTTCATCAGCCAGAAAGTCAGCCAACCGAACAGTATGACAAGTAGGAATTGGAATTGTGGCAGGAGGATACTCATGTTCAGTTTGGGGCAACACCTGATCACCAAGATACCAATACCTTCCATGCCCACACTCAAACAAAATTTGGCAGTCATTCAATTCGAGAGCCCACTCACACTCTGTATACCCTTCACATCCAACCCAAGGGTCTAACTCCATCTAGAAAGTCAAAAAGGAACTCAGAATGAGAAGAGACTGAACCATAGCTAAGCGCCAAAGATTCCAAAATAAAGAGGAGGAAGAACTCACATCATCAACAGTCAAATTATCAATCACCAAGCGCCAAATTTCCAAAGAACACCTGGAAGGTGTAGACAAATGATGTTTGGGAAACCAACGAAGAAATCTAGGAAAAATGCTAGCAACTTCTTCCAGGATTTCAGGACCAACTCCAACATACTCGTACATCCAAACCTGAAAAATTCACAACACCATTACCATATAGCCAAAATAACTTTCCAAAACCCATACATAGCCCGAATAATTTTCCAAAACCTACACATAGCCAAAATAAATCCCAAACCTCACCTGCCATACAAATGGAGCCCCACTCAAGCTTGAAAGGGTTCGCCTAGAGAGTTGGGTCATGAAATGCATTAGAGTAGCATAGGCCATGCTGCCCCAGTCATAATTCCAGATTTGTTCAATTTTTTTCAAGCTCCCCAAGTAGCGCAGATTCACAATACTGCCTAAATCCAGACACAAAAAATCCCAATAAAAAAGAAACATGAACATACGAGCACCTTTTGCCACATTCTCACAAAGGGGAATATTTTCACATAGCCAAGACAAAGGGACGTTGTTACTTCTCATTTTAGAAGGCACTACACCTAGAAGTTTCTTAAGTTTAGTTGAAGTAAGAGAATCATTGACAAGAATTCTTTCACCACCTAACCTCAGACCGATGATAACAAAGAAGTCATAAAGTGTCAATATTACCTCCCCCAATGCCTGGAAAATGGAAGGTACATGTAGTGTCCCAGAAGCGCTCTGTCAAGGCAAGAAGTAAGTAAAGATCTTTGTATTCATGTGTCTCCTGATTTAACAGGGCTTCGAAGAAAGTGCCAAAACCTGCTTCATTGATGATGTTTTTAATGCTAGGAGACAATGCTACCCATACATTTTTCAACATTTGGAGACTACCATGACTCTTGAGGCTCTGCAACAAAAAAATCACATGTCCAAAAAAATTCCCATGACTAAAACCACATGTTTAAAAATTTCCCATGACAAAACCTTTTTCCATGTCTAAAAAATTCTCATGACCAAAATCACATGTCTAAAAAAATTCCCATAACCAAAATCACATGTCCAAAAAATTTTCCATAACCAAAATCACACGTCCAAAAAATTCCCATGCGCCCAAAAAAGTCAATGTCCCACAACAAAAAATCAATGCCCCACCAAAGTTTACCACAACCAAAATTTTTGACATGTCCATACACAACTACCAAATTTTTCCCATAACCATGCCATCGGAAAAAATTCCCACATGACCATGTCCATGTACAACCGCGAAAATTCCTACATATCCAAAATCATAACCACAAATTTTCCATAAACCAACATCATATACCCAACAAAATTTTTCCATAAATCAAAATTTCATGCCCATAAAATTTTTTCCATGACCAAAAATTTCCCAAACCTACAAATATACCCACAAGATTTTGCCACGTCCATAAAACAAAGTTTACACATGCCAACAAACTTTTCCCACAAGCATCACGAACATATTCATCTAAGCCTACCACAAATTTTTCACAATGCCAATACTCCCAAAATCTAAACCAAAGTTCATCCAACAACATCAAAATTTATTCACATTGTCAAAATTCCATGAGCTTCCAACATTGTCCAAATTGCACCATGATAAAAATAAAAATAAAAAAACAACACTCCAAGAATGCTCCAAAACCAACTAAACACACAATGCCCCCAAATTGTAACAACCAAATGACAATATATTACCATGAAACTTTCAATGGAACATGAAACAATATTTTTCCAAGCAAAGAAACTAAAGAAAAACTTACCTTGGTGTCTACATGACAATATGGGGCATGGGTCCTAGGGTCTTGAAGAAGCCCATCCTCATCATCTCAATCAAATGTGGGATCATATTTCTTACCATGAAAAGTAAGAAAAGAGGATCCCTTGGAGGAAGAATCCATCTTGATGCAAAAGAAAAATGGGTTTCACCTAAAATGGGCGTGTGGTGAAAATGCTCAAAAACACAAGGATCTAAAGAAATATTGATGGAGATAGATGAGGGAAAGTTAAGAAGCTTAGAAAAGTGTTTTTTGTGAGAAGAAATGCTGAAATGAAGAAGAAAAATCAAGAGGAAGAAGAAGATGAATACTGTTAATGGAGGAAGAGAAGTTAGTGAGGATGAAGCAAAAAAGGAAAAAAGGGAGAAACAAAGAAGTAGGGGGGGGGGGGGGGGGATTTCGGCTGCCACACTTAAACTCAACCAAGAGTTGAGTCAACTCAGTCAACCAAAAAAAAAAAATTGAAAATGATGAAATTTCTTTTGGAATGGAGTAAAGATAAAAGTTCAAATTCAAAGTTTTCAAGTTTTCAAGTTTTTTTTTTCAAACCTAAATTTTCATTCCCAAATTTTCAATTCCACATTCTCAATGCCCAATTTTTAAATCCAAGCCTTCAATTTTCAAGATTTCAATAAAATCCAAACCTCAAATTTCAAGCTTAAAATTTTAAGACATAAATTTTCAAAATCCCAAGTTTCAATTTTTCAAATTTTAAGTTTCAAATCTTTCAAGATCTCAAGTTTCAAAAATTTAGAATTCAATTTCAAAACCTTCAGTTTTCAAATTTTCAAGAAAGAAATTCAAATCTCAGATTTCATGATCAAAATCTCAAGATTTAATTTTCAAAATCCTAAATCTCAAAATTTCAGATTTCAAGTTCTAAATTTCAATACAAAATCTCAAAATTTCAAAGTCCCAAAATATTAAATGTCAATTTTGAAACTTCCAAGTTTCAAAAATCAAATATTTCTCAAAAATAGAATCTTTTGTCAATTAAACTTTTCTTGATAAAGTTCAAAATCAAGAAGGAACAAATAAAAATCACCCATCCCAAAAGCAATAGAACAACAATGCACTCAACATTTAAAGTCTAATCCCAAATTTTGACTTTTTATAGGCAACAATTCTAGATTAAAGTAGAGAAGACTTTTGATCAATATTTCAAACAGTCCAGATTGACGTAGAGAAGACCTTTGATCGCCATTTCAACAATTTCAGATTGAAGTAGAGAAGACCTTTGATCGACATTTCAAAATCTTCAGATCAAAGTACAGAAGACATTTGATCGACATTCCAGTAATTTTAGATCGAAGTAGAAACAACCTTTGATCGACATGCCAGCAACCTCAGATCAAAGTAGAGAAGACCTTTAATCAACATTTCAACAACTCCATATTGAGGTAGAGAAGACCTTTAATCGACATTTCAACAACTCCAAATTGGGGTAAAGAAGACCTTTGATCGACATTTCAACAACTCTAGATTGAGGAAGAGAAGACCTTTAATCAACATTTCAACAACTCCAGATTGAGATTGAGGTAAAGAAGACCTTTGATCAACATTTCAACAACTCCAGATTGAGATTGAGGTAGAGAAGCCCTTAGGTCGCAGGCAGCTTCAGTTTCAAGGTAGAGAAGCCCTTTAGTTACCTTTCGTCAAGATCGAGGTTGAGAAGCCTTTTAGTCGCAGACAACTTCATATTCAAGATCAGGATTGAAAAGCCTCTTGGTCACATCAATTGTCAAGAATCATTTCTAGAGTCATCAACTACTAGCTAAGTCAAGTATTTTCAATTTTTGTCAAAAGATAAGGCACTAGTTCTATGTTCCAAAGTTTTAGGTTCGAGTACTAAGTAATCTTTGACAATTCAACCTCAATTAAATTATGGTGACTAAAATCAGTGTCTTTGTTTTACATTAACATTTGCTTTCCAAGCTCTGTCAATAAGGAGCATTCTGTAGACACTTGATTTTGCACCCATGATTTAATCAAGGGGAATGACTTGAATGATCATTCATGTACCCAAAAAATCATGATTGCATTACATGCATCCATTTGTTCTTGCATTACATGCATCAATTTTTTTTTGCATTACATACATTAACTCATTCATTGCATATCATAAAAATGATTTTGAGATTCTAACGGTCACGATGGTATGTTTGGTTTCTAAATCGGACCATCAGATCGAAAGATATCGCATAATCAAGTTTGCATGGTCAGAATGCATTGTGTCTAGGTAGGGTCGACCACACACGATTGATTTAAATTAATTCTAATTGGTTAAACAATTAAAATTAATTAAATAACTCCATGATTGGTTGATAATTATTGTTTAAAATAGGATTGCATGAATAGGAATAAAAGGGATGATTGGATAACAACAAAATTGTGGATAATTTGAACTTTATCAAGATTTATTTTAGGGCATTTATCTACAAGATAATTATTCCTGAAAAAGCCTGAATTATCCATAAAAGAGTTAAAAATCATAGACTAAGGATGAAAACACATCTAGGTGCGAGGACCAGATCAAAAAAACCCTAGAAGAAAAGTCCAAAACACACCCGAACACTAAAGTGTGTTCGGCATCCAAGAGCACCATTCGACACTTTTGGAGTGCCGAACGGCACTTTAAAAGGGCCAAATTTCCTCCTTTTGGGCTTTGGCCTAACTCCCTTTGGGTGACGATAAGGCACACCCTTTTTGATCTTTTCGCAGAAGGATGAGTCCCAATTCGCATTCTACACTTAGGGATATTTTTTAGAGTTTTTTGGCCTCTATAAATAGAGACTGGGTCTCATAATTCAGCACCTTTTTTTTAAGCTCTAAGAGGCATACATTTTAAGGCTCTCAAATTGCTAATATTTGCTGATCCTCTCTGAGATTGGCTACTTAAATTAGGGTTTTTAGGTTTCAAAGATAATTGAATAAATTTCTTTGAACCCTAAAACATCCTCTCAAGAACAACGAATGCTCAAGCAAGAGGTTTTTTTCAATCACCCTATTCTTTTTATGATTCTTGTTTATGATGATGAATGTTTTCCTTTATCCATAACAAGAATTGTTAATCATTAACTGGTTAAAGCATGATATGGATTTTGTTTATGAAATTGTCATGATCTCTTTCTTAATTCCAATAATTTGCTTATGATTAACGTTGTTTCTTGAAAATAAAAACAAATCTACATCTTTCTTAGATGTAGATCTGAATTTTTCTCAATCAAAATCAGATCTGCATCTTTCTTAAATGTAGATCTGATTTTTTCTCAATCAAAATCAGATCTGCATTTTTCTTACATGTAGATCTGAATTTTTCTTAAAATAAAAACGGATCTACATCTTTCTTAGATGTATATCTGAAATTTTAACATATGCAGATTTTGAAATAAAGAAAAAGATTAAACATGATTATGTTTGTGTTTGTTTTAGTTAATTCATGTTACATAAATTTATGTTATGAGTGAAACTCTCTTCTTAAACAATCTTTTCCATATATTTTTTTAAATATATAAAAAATAGATCTGATTTTTTTGTCATCAAAAAACCATTTTTTATATTATCATAAAACAAATCTGATTTTTACAAACCAAAAAACTTTTTTTTTTAGATATGATATTTTTCAAATCAAAAGACTTTATTTTATGTAATAAACACAGATCTGAATTTTTTATCTCCTAAAAACCATTTTTTTTCTACATACTACAAAACCGATTTGGTATTTTGACAAATCAAATTTTTTTACCAACCAAAACAGATCTGATTCTTTTTCAAAAGAAGAGACTTCATTCATAGATAAACTTATGTGATTTAGTTTTTGTCTCACATGTTCAATATATCATTCATAGCATGCATAAAAAGGGTACATAGGTCATAAGAGTCTAGAAGACCAGACTTTGTCTGGGCAGAATGGGTTCCTAACACCTTCTCATTCCATAACCTAGACTCCAGATTTAGGTCTTTGGAGAAGTAGATCTAGCCTTGTTTTTATTTTATTTTAGGCAGAATATAACTAGAAAAAAAAAAGCCATATAATTATATGGTAGTTTGTAACTAGGACCCAAAGCCATGTAATTTTTCAATTAAGTAATTTTTTATTCAATCAATGAAAAGAAAAATTCAGTCATGTATTTATTTTTTCTTTTTTCTTTTTGTATAAAAAATATAAGTGGCGACTCTACACCACTTACCCAAAAAGAGAGGTACCCTAAAAAGCACTTCAAAAATCTCTCTCTTTTTAGAGGCAATTTTCCCAGTCTCTCACAAGGACTGCCACAGAAAGCGTGCAAGCTGTATAAAGTACCTAGCCCCTTCCAACTCCTATGAGCAAGAGGAATAGCAAGGATGCATTGAAGAAAATCTACTTCTTCCTTAGTAATGGATGGACGAACCTGACCTGAACGAAAAAGAAAAAGTGACTAATTAGTAAAATATGTAAAAAAAAAAAATAAAAAAAAAAAAAAAAGACGGATCAAGGATAGCCCAACGACTCACATGTCTTGTTCAAAACACCCAATTCAAGCATTGAACAAAAAAGTAACAGCTCTTCCAATCATGATTGGAGTCAATGACACGCCGCCTTATGAATGATGAAATTATAAAGACACTTGGAGCCAGTGATTTGCTAAGGTTTATAGCAGAAAAAGAATTCGTCCAGAGGAAGATGACAGAGACCCCCACTCATTTGACCCCATAATACCTCTGCCCCCAGGAAGATCCTCCAAGCATTGGGATAAATCTGGTAGAGGAACACTCCTAGACAGTCAGCCAACCATCAATGTAATTCTGTAAAGGGTAACCTCAGACCAGCCATGAAAACAACCTCATAAAAACCGACGTTTGAGGTTCAGCTAGAGTAGCACTTCTCTTTCTTGCCCGCCATCCTAATGGGGACATCATCTAGTATTTGGTAATGGGGTCACAGATTATTGAAAACCCTAGTCGTCATCTTTGAGAGAAAGTCATTCATAGACCAAATCTTAGGAAGGATGAACAGCCTATAGTCATTATCCAATGAACAAGGAGCTATAGTCTCCTCTCAATCTGCTTCCTCTCCGTCCTCTTCCTCTTCACCTTCGTCATCCTTCTCCTCTTCATTCTCCCCCTCTTCTCTGTCCTCCTCATCACACTCGTACTCTCCTTCCCCTTCAATGTCTTCATCCAACTCTCCCTCCATCTCATCTTCTAAAAGATAAGCTGACGGCTCCCTTTGCAAGGAACTCATCTGCTCCTCAGTCAAAGGAAAACTTCCTAACAGGTGAACGTCACATCATCTGGACGGAGGGACGAGATGTGATTGCTTATCGCTTTAATACCTCCTAACATTCTCTTACCTACAAGCGACGGCCAAAAAACTAGGCGGTCACTCAAACTAGAAACTAGACCAAGGGCCAAGGGAAGACGGATACAAAGGATGAATAAAAAAAAATGAACAAAAACCTACCTGGAGAAAGACGACGGTTGAAAGGCTATACATGAACAGAGCAACCAAAGTAACGCACGAAGAGTAGACAATGGACAATTAGTGTTGATGCAGGAGCTCTGAGTAGAATTCTCTAGAAAAATAAAGAAACTGAACTAAAGGGAACAAACATATTTATAGGATGAAAGGACACGAAAAGCGAAGCAACATGACATTTCGTTTCCACTAATCTTAGGGTGCCAGTGTCCCTCAGTAAGACTATGAAGATCTTATTGACCCTCATTTATGACATCAGACATTGGGACGAGGAGCATTGAATGAAAAGAATACTCTCTTTACTCCATGACCCTTCAACTAACACTGGTCATGGAGTAGGGGGCAACTAATGAGGGCATTTTTGTCTAAGTAGGAAATAGTTGTTCATCCATCCTAGATTGTCCTCTCTCCATCTAGATTGTCCTCCTTCCACCATTGCGGTCCCTCGAACTCATCGTAGCTGCAGAAGGAGATGAATGACAATCAGAAGCCAATGGCTAGACAGTTCCCCGTCTTGTATTCGACATACCGATAGATGATTGCCCAAGCCGACGGAAAAAAGTGGTGGGTCTCATAATCCTTTACGTGATCTACTCACATAAAGCCCCAAAAAGGGAATATCTTGCGCATCACGTCCTAAGACCCTGCTACACATACATATCTTCCCCATATGGAAAAGACGCCCTAAAATCGTGGAAACCCTAGCCACAGATCTCCTCTACATGGAGAGGTTCCTACAGCCAAGGGATCTTGATTCACTACAACCCACTATATAAGCATCGAATTTTCTCCTCTCCCAGGTACGTAGAAATTTCCTAGTTCTCTAACTACAAAGTTCTCAGAGATTTCTCATTCACTAAGTTGATCTTTGGAGAATCCTTAGCCAGTACCACACTGGTACTCTCTGTTAGATTATTGGTTTTTTGCTCTTTAGGTACCCATTGGGGCATTTGAGGACTATCAGCTCACTGACAATTTTTGTGCATCATCAAATCTCTTAATGTATGTTGATGACATTCTAATTATTTAGAATGATGTATAGATATAGTCATCAATAGATTTTTTGTTTTCTAGACCAGTTTGATCTGAAGTACTTGGGTGAGACTAGTCACATCCTAAGAGTTAAACTTTGGTAAGATTCAGAAATTAGGATGTTGGTCTATCTCAAACTACTTAAATAGATTAGATTCTAGCCAAGTATAGTATTTGATACTTCAAGAAAGGATTGCTTCCTTTTAAGTTTGAAGTTCCTTTGTAAAGGACTATAGTCCTAAGACATATAAAAGGAAGAGCATATGAAGATGATTCCTTATACCATGTTAATAGGAAGTCTCAATTATGCTATGCTATATACTAGGCCAAGTATCTATTTTGCAGTGGACATGGTAAGAAAATATCAATTACAATTCAGGATTACTTAACTTAGTGGGAGTAAAGCATATACTCAAATATCTTAGGAGAACAGGAGATTATATGCTTATCCACCAAAGTGAGGATTTGATAGTTACTGGTTGCACAAACACTGACTTTTAGTTTGATTGTTATTCATGAAGTTTGACTTCAAGATATGTGTTCACTCTAGATGGTGAAGATACATATTAAGCGTAAGTATCATCTCATTAGAAAGATACTAAAGCGTGGGATGTAGTAGTAGAAAATATAATTTATGTAATAAATCTGGCTGAAACTTCTTTCCAGACCTTGTCTTAGAGTGAATATGATTTACTTTTAAGGGAAATAATGGTCAAATGTATGCAAAATTGACTTTGAGGGCAAGTGGGTTATTGTTAGGGTTTGTGCCCTAAAATCCAATTTATTGGCATGTTATAAATAATTAAATTGTTTGATTATATGAGACTGTAAATGAACTAATTAGACATTATCATAGTCTTTGAGATGCATTGTATGTAATTTAGTTACAGAAGATATAAATCACAAGTTCCTTATAAACTCAAAATATAGTTCGTAATCGCTAATGAAATTGGGCATTTCATCTGCGAAGACTATAACACATCAATTAAGATGGTTTGTCTTGATCATGAAAGTGGGGACTTCTAGTTGACGTGTTGATGTGTTTATGTGTCTTAAGAGTGTAAGACACATTGAACTAGACCATTGTAAAATTAATTATTCAATTAACAACTGTCACCTGAATAATAAATCTCATGACTTCTAATTTCATAGACTTTCAATCTTAAGAGGATGGTGAACCTGCTTATGAAATGTAGGTTACTTTAATATATCAAGAGTGAGATCTAATTTAATGGTCAAACCTTAATATATTGGGTAACTACACGTAATGTTGAGAGAACACATATTCTCAAGATGGAATCTATAATCTCTTTCTATAGAGACACGGAATATCTCCTTGAAATAAGTTTATGGGAACTAGTTATTTAGAGCGGCCACTTTAGTAAAGAGTTACTAAAGTTTATATTTAATAAAATTAGATTTCATAAATATGAATAACTAAAAGATTAAACAGGGACTCAAGGAATAAAATAGTTGTTTACAAAGTGGTAGTTTAATTATGACTTTGTTCACTATGGATATTTCATGGAGATGTCAAATGATATTATATTAGAGTCTTGGGATGTAATTTATTAATAGGGCCTAAGAGTGCAATTATATTTCTATAGTGGTACTTGTTATATAATTAATGGTAACTTTGGGTTTGTCAAGAGTTGACAAATAAGTCTGAAACCCATTAGAGCTATAACCTTATTTGTCCCTTCGGTCTCATCCCAAGCTACATACTTAAGCCTAATTGGGCTAGCCTAAAAGGCTAACTCAATTAGATAATTAGTTTTTATTTAATAAGAATTAATAAATGAAGTAACTACCAATGCAGTTAAAACATACGTATGATTAAAAAGAAGAGAAAATAGTTTTTTCCGTAGAATCTTTGGAATACACTTTTCCAAAGGAAAAACTAACGTAAATAAGAACTGATTAAGAGACCACTCATCTTGGGCACAATGTGAAATTGGGATGAAGATTGAAGGTATTCTCCAGTCTTGTTTTTGAATTTCATTGCATCAAGGTACACTTTCTATTCTTTGTTCTAGAATTCAAGGTTATATATTATCTCTCATGAATGAAGTAGATCCTTATATTACTTCCACTACATGTTTTGTATGAGATGCAAAACTAGTTTTTCCAACAGGTTGCAACTCTAAAAATTGCCTATGCTTCTGAACGAGAGTTTTATCAACAATCCTAGAAGCATATTGATTGGTATCCAACATTTTCCTTAAACACGCCTCCAGGCTCCAACCACGTTTCTCTTTTGCTTCTGGAATAATCACAGACCTCCTTTGTCCACCAACTTTAAGTTTAGTCACAACCAATACCAAATATTGTCCAAAGGTATTAGAACATTTTTGAAACGTATATGTCATATTTAGGGGTGTTCGTGGTGCGGTGCAATGTGGTTTTGGGCTATTTTTAGCACCGCACTTTGCGGTGCAGTTTATCTGAAACCATAAATGCACCGCACCTCACCTTATTTTTGCGGTCACATGTGCAGTGCGGTGCGATTTAGAGCTTAACTAAAACCATAACCACACTGCACCTCATTTTTACGATCACATGTGCGATGTGATGTATAAGATACGGTTTAAATGGTTTGAAGCCAGTATATTTTTCAAATCTTGGATTTGTCTTACCCAGCCCACAACTAATTTTTTTCCTATGTTTTATGCCGTGTTTTACACTATTGAGCTAGTTTTTCTTCATTTTGGATTGGCCTTCCTAGTCAACACTTGCTAGGATTATCAAACTTTTTTTTTTTAAACTAGGGTTATTAAATTATTAATAATATAAGGCCCTTTTGTAAGTGTTCGTGTTGTAAGTCTTGTCTTCCCACTCCTTCCTTCCCCATTCCCTGTCTTATGTCTGTATTATTATTTTTTTTAAAAAAAACTATTAATAATATATTTAATTTTAAAAATAAATATATATATTAAGATATAGAGAGGATGCAGTTTATGCAGTTTTCTTATTATAAAACCGCAAACCGTACTGTACTATGCGGTACGGTTCATTGTTACTTGCGGTGCGATGCAATTGTGCCATTTTGTAGATAGTTTTGATCCGATTTTTGTGGTTTATGCAGTTTGGTGAACAACCCTAGTCATATCCCCTCCTTAAATGTGAAAAACTGTTTTGGTTTGACCTCAACTACCATTTGCTCAAGATTCCTCATCAAACACTGTGACGCTTTCTTGCCCATAACCACTGATTGCATACGTAAAATAAATAATAAAAATCCCCCCCTTCCTCAACCACAAGTCGGAACAACTTAGATTCAATAGAAGAAAAAAAAAATACAAGTTCCATCCATAATGTACTCTCTAAAAATACAGGAAAGAAAAAATAAAAAATTTCTGGCTAATTCAAGGTAGCCTGCCTCAGAGAGAGAGAGAGAGTGAAGGGACCAACCAGATTACTTTAGCGGACACAGTTCTTCCAGGCAGGGGTTGTGTATCCGGGATTTACTCAACAGGGTGCGTACATGAAGTGGCCTTATTTTGAAACTTGTCATAAAAAAATTAAATAAATAAATAAATAAAAATTTAAAAAAAAAAAAAATTGTCTACAGATTATACCCCAACCTATGATGGATGAATTTTCTAGAAGATACTACCACCTCTAGCGTAAGTCATCAAGTCCGTAAGGAACATGCTAAAGTAGCAAACCGCTAAATCAACAACTTTTGACAATCAAGAAGCAACTAGGTTTTATTAACAATCCGCCACAAGATTCTGCCATTGAGGCAAGAATCTAACTAAGATGCAATTTCATCCCAATAACAAAACCTAAGAAATAAATTGAAAAAGAAAAATTGATTAACTTTAAACTCCTGTAGTAGTAGTCAAACAATAAAAGGGTCACCACAACCCATGTTCTTGTACAGAATTGCTGCGACCTGCAATAGCTGTTTATGCAGGAATTGAGCCATATTATGCCCACATTGCTGTATATTTAAGACCAAATTACCCTTGGTCATGGACTCGGGCTTCTAACATGTGACAGTCCCAAATGTTACAACATTAATAACAAAATAGAATCAAAAATTACAAAAATCCCCATATAATTAAATAATAACTGTACCAATCATCTGTCAACCACTGGTTGGGGCAGGAACAAGGCTTTCCACCATCAAGTCCACAATGTTGTCCCCATCGTTCCTGTTCAGTTAGCGGTAACTTGTATTCTTGTTTAAAGGGATGTGTTTTTTTCTTGTTCAACCAGTGGTGCCCGTTTTCTGTTCAACTGGCAGGGTCTTATGTTCCTGTTCAACTGGCTGTGCCGGCTGCACAGGTTCAACTGGTATGCATGGTCTCCAAATAGTTTCCTTGCCCACATCCATGAGTGCAATGCCCTTCAAAGTTAAAGCAGCCCTGATCTGATCACTCTTTAAGAAATCCTTATTTTCCCTTGCTAGTTTTCTTTCTTCAATCTGATTCAACACATAACTTTCCTCCAACCCTGCTCTTTTCAAAGCCTTGTCTTTTAATTGCAGCAAAACCTGCCCAATGGAAAGTAACTTCTTAATGATACATTCCATACAACAGAATATTCATCATTAAATTATTTTAACATAGGCTAGAAACCAAATCACCTCCAAGTAAGTGGAAGAGGAAAGCAATCCCAGAATATTTAGAACTGCTTTAACTTCTTTCTCTAATTCAATAAGAGACTGAACCACGGATAATTGTTGTTTCTGTTGTTTCTTCTAAAAAATATCAAAAAGATAACCAGTCATTTCACACAGACGCACAATATACACAGAAGGAGACAGCAGAGGGAGAGAGCACATCATAATAGACCTCTTGGAATGGGTTCCAAATATGTACCTTGAGTATGTTCAAAGAACTGTTTATGAACTTCAAGGCTTCTTGAAAAGCACAAGTCAATATCTGTGCAGTGTTCAAGTCATCTGACATTTTACTCTGGAACTCACTACGTAGCTTACTTATGCACTCTTGGGCAGCAGGAGTAACCCGAGCTGTTTTGCTTTTCCGTTCTGGCCCTTCCTTGAGACTTTCTTGTTGAAATGGGGATAAAGCATCTTCACAGTCTTGCAATGTCTAACAATCACAAGATAGTTGGTCATGATTTTTCTGAAGATTAAAACACAAACCCATTCATGTGTGCGTACATGCCTGTGTGCATCTTACTGTGTAGTCATGTATTAAAGCAGATTAGATATTCTTGCAGAATATCAACTTCGAAAAACATGGCATCAGGCTTAAGTTAACATAAATTGCCACAAAATTCTAACCAATACAAAACATTCCAAACAGATTAGTATTCAGTTCTATTCTTGTCATTAACCAGAAACTATTAATTCTATGTTCGTTTCTTTTTCTTGTAAGTAGTCCTACACTCTTTTTGTTAGTCTTTTAAATGGTAATCTTATAATTTTCACTCAATGAACCAAACTATATTGGCAAAAAATCCATATTTAACAGCTTAAGTCATCATTTCCTGTGAAATAGTACCAAACAAAAGTTTTCCACAGAGAGAGAGAGAGAAGAAAACAAAAGGACAAAATTACTAATTAAACCATCTGGCCAGAATGGTTGTAGCAGTTCATCAAGCAGTTGGAAAAACTATTACTGATCTATCAATGGTACAAGGGAGAATCTATTGGCTCAAATCCACTCCAGTTAACAGTCCAAGCTAGAGAAACACGTGCGCATTCACATGTATGCACACATGAACAACCCTAAATGGATAAAGAAATTAATAGAAAACAATCCAATGCTGGTAGGTGCATGAGGACAATGGTGGCAGACTTCCCAATGAAATTAATTGGAATTTAAAATAGCATTAAACCTGATATATGTAATAAACAGCATCTGATGCACTTTCCAGCTGCAATACTGTGTAATTGAGAGGAGATCGATAGTGTGCACTTAACAAGAAAAGTCTCAAAGCCAGTGGATGGTACCGTTCAGTAATCTACAAGAATATAATAAGAGTATTTTAAACACAAATACTAACAAGACTGAAAACATCAAAAGGTCGTTAGAAGAATTAACCAAATGTTAAGCCTTGCTTTACCTGACGAATTGTAAAAAAATTACCCAAGGACTTGGACATTTTCTCATTGTTATTAGTGACATGCCCATTATGCATCCAGTAACTAACACGGCTCTGTTGGCAAGCAGCACAGCTCTGGGCAATCTCATTTTCATGATGTGGAAAGATCAAATCAATTCCACCACCATGAATATCAAAACTGTAGGATAGGTAATGAGCACTCATTGCACTGCACTCTATGTGCCACCCTGGTCTTCCAGGACCCCATGGGCTGTCCCAACTTGGCTCATCAGGCTTTGCAGCCTGTAATTATTAGAAAATGTCAGATATCAAATAATATAGAAAAAGACTATAAGGTCACTTGCAAGGGATTTCACACCTTCCACAATGCAAAGTCAGCAGGATTACGCTTTCTTGTGTCAACAGCAACTCGTTCACCAGCCCTGTTGTTTTCCAGTTTTTGCCCTGATAACTGGCCATAATTTGGGGATTTATCAACAGAAAAGTACACATCCCCATCAACGGCGTATGCAGAGTCATTGTTGATGATCTACATAATATGAAAGCAATTGGTTAACAAAAAATAGAACTAAAAAAATTCCTCATTTTGCAGGAGCAAAAGGGAATTTCCATTTTCTATCATGGTCATGCTTGTTTCTTTCCATAATATTCCAACAAAAATAAATTAATTCAATTACAGGAAGGCATAACTCTGTGAAAAAGCCAGATGCAACTAGATATCTGGGTCAGGACCAGATAGTTGGGACCAGGAGGGGAAGGGGGAAAGAATGCATCAGAAATAAACTAAAATGAATATTTCACAGCTCATACAGACAAAATTTCAATGTCTCATATTTAGTCCTTAGAAAAATATTTTGACAACTTTTTATGCAAGCCAAGTACAACCATTTTTCACTATCTCAACACCTCTCAACAAAATAATTCCAGCTCAATATCACCTGAAAATATCACAAAATTTTAAATTGTTTTTCTGTTTCTTTGTTGTTTTTATTTGAAAAAGATATGAAATTGTAATGTTGATATTCAGTAAGGGCTATAGGTGAAACACTGCACCAGGTCCTCACCTCAATTTACGTACCACCTATCCAATGTAGTTAAACATAAATGACCTCATTAATCCAGAAAAAAGGGGAAGAGTGTAGCCAGTTTTATTGGAATAATGAAGGAGAATAAGTGGCAAAATTTTATTTTGAAATCAATGTAAGGCATTTAATATCAAAGTACATCTGAACTGATGGGTTTAGATGTGAGAGAGGAGTTGCTGGGGCTTTCGGATGAGGATCAACTCTGTCGTATTCAACTTAAAGGTGATATAGAACAGTTGGCTTCCCTTGAGGAAATTTCCTGGAGACAAAATCTCGGGCTTTGTATGTGAAGGAGGGAGATAAGAATACTCGTTTCTTTCATAGATTAGCAAACTCTCATAGAAATGCTAATCAAATTAAGAGTATCAAGGTGGATGGTGTTCTTTTTGAGGATGAGATGGAGGTGCGCTCTCAGTTAGTTCTCTTCTATCAGGGGTTGTATAAGGAAATTGAATTGGAGCGCCGTACTATGGATGGATTAGATTTTGCTTGTATTATGGAGGAGGAGAGGTTGTCCTTAGAGGAGGAGTTCACGAAGGAGGAAGTTTTCCAGGTCTTAAGGGAGATGGAGGGTGATAAAGCCCCTGGTCTTGATGGTTTCACCATGGTTTTCTTTCATAATTGTTGGAGTGTTGTGGAAAAGGATGTCATGGATTTTTTTTGTTTATTTTCATCAGCATTCTGTGTTTGAACGGTCCTTGAATGCTTCGTTTCTCACTTTAATCCCTAAGAAGTGTAATGTTGTTAACATTAAGGACTTCCGCCCTATCAATTTGGTGGGCAATGTGTACAAGTTGTTGTCCAAGGTGTTGGCAAACAGGTTGAGGGCAGTTTTGGATAATCTCATCTCTGAGACTCAGAATTCTTTTGTTGGTGGAGGCAGATTCTGGATTCAGTGCTCACTACAAACGAGTGCCTTGATAGTAGGCTGAAGAGCCGGTTACTGAGGGTGGTTTGCAAGCTTGATATTGAAAAAGCTTATGACCATGTTAACTGGGAGGCCTTGTTTTATCTGTTGGACCGGATGGATTTTGGGTTGAAATGGAGGGGGTGGATTAAGGCTTGTGTTACTTCTGTCCATTTTTCAGTCCTGGTAAATGGCTCCTCTGAAGGTTTCTTTGGAAGTTCTTGTGGGTTGAGACAAGGAGACCCTCTATCCCCTCTTTTGTTTCTCTTGATAGTGGAGGTTTTAAGCAGAATTTTGAAGAAGACAGAGGAGAATAACCTTATTCGGGGTTTTCATGTGGGAGCAATGAATTCTATTGGTGTGCGGATTTTTCATTTTTTGTTTGCGGACGACACTATCTTATTTTGTGATGCATCTAGGGATCAACTGCTGTCCATAAGGCTGGCGATGTCTTGTTTTGAGCCGTTTACGGGTTTGAAGGCTAATGTTGGGAAAAGTGAGATTGTCCCTGTTGGAGAGGTGAATAATCTAGTTGAATTGACTAGTATTCTACAATGTAGAGCGGGGAGTTTGCCTATGAAATATTTGGGAATGCCATTGGGAACTTCTTTTAAGACAGCTTCGATTTGGAATCCTATTTTGGAGAAGATGGAAAAGAAACTTTTAGGGTGGAAGCGTCTCCAGTGTTGTTAAAAGCGTGCTTAAGCACAAAGCTCAAAGCCCCAAGGCTCTAGCGCTTTTTGCCTCAAAAGCTAAGCTCATTCAAAGAAGCATGCTTTAAGCGCACTTTTTTGTGCTTTTTGGAACTTTTTATACTTTTCAAAAAAAGAAAAACCAAAACTGAATTAAAGATATAGGATCTTGACATTATTGATATAAACCATTGATTTTGTATATTTTTAGTGTAAATTACTTATCAAAAAAATATATATATTTTGAGTATAACCCACCTATCTCCTTGGTACCAATTACCATGTTGCAATGTCCTCATATTCTTAGCTCATTCATGAAAAAAAAAAAAAGTATGATATAATGTATGTGGTAATTGTTTAGTTACTTTAGTGGTTGATTTTGAACATAGCAAACTAATTCTTCTAGAGTTATAGTCATTAAGTGATTAAATTATTAACTAATATTACTAATGAGTCATAGGGCATTACAAATATAGGAGATTTAAGAAAGGATATTACATGGAAGTACTGATATCTAGCTTATCCAAAAAAATAAAATGACTTGACTTGCAATTTTACACAAAAATTGCAAAAGTAGGGCATATCTAAATGTTATATGAATTATATAAAAAGTTTTATTTCAATTTATATGATAATTTGATCATTTGATTGTTGCATTTTTCATTAATAATAATTTTTAAATTATTTTTTTTAAAATGTGCACTTCACTTCAATCAGGCGCGTACTTGCGCTTGCGCTTTGCGCTTTGCGCCTAGGCTCCAAGACGCCTTTGCGCTTAAGTGCACCCCTCGCTTTTACCAACACTGAGCGTCTCTATTTATCTAAGGGTGGCAGGCTCACATTACTAAGGAGTACTCTTTTAAGTCTTCCAACGTACTTTCTATCTCTCTTCACTATTCCTAAAGCTATGGCTGCAAGAATGGAACGTATTCAGAGGAATTTCCTTTGGGGGTCTTTTGTGGGGAGTTTCAAACACCCTTTGGTGGCTTGGGAAAAGGTGTGTTTACCTATTAAATTGGGTGGTTTGGGGTTAGAAGTGTGGCGTAGTTTAATCAAGTCTTATTAGGGAAATGGTTGTGGCGTTTTGGGCATGAAGTTACACATCTTTGGCGGAGGGTTATCTACACAAAATACGGTGAGGGTCAAGGGGGGTGGTGTATGAAAGTGTGCAAGAGGACTCATGGATGTGGTCTTTGGAGTGGCATTCATGAAGGGTGGGAGAGTTTTTCTAAGCATTTGTCCCTTGTAGTGGGTGAATGCACCCATATCCACTTCTGGCATGATAGGTGGATTGGGGATAATACCCTTAAAGATCTCTATCCTGAGATCTATGTGTGTTCAACTGCTAAGGATGCTTGCATCTCTGAGGTTTTGTGAACTCCAGAAGGAAGTACTTTTAGAGTGTGGAACTTAAGGTTTTATAGAGCTTTTGAAGATTGGGAGCTAGCTGCATCTTTCTCTCTTCTTCAGCTTATCCACCCTCATATTCCTCGGGGGGTGAGGAGGGATACTCTTTGTTGGCATCTCAAAGGGGATGGTAAGTTTGATACCCGTTCATTTTACCAAGCAATTCAGGGTACTCTGGATTTTTTGTTTCCTTAGAAGGGTGTGTGGAAACCAAAGATTCCTAAGCAAGTGGCCTTCTTCTTGTGGTCAACTACTCACAATCGGATTCTCACTCTGGATAATCTCATGCTTAGGGGTCGCCCTTTGGTAAATTGGTGTTGTATGTGTTGTGGTAATGGAGAGTCGGTTGACCATCTTCTAATTCATTGTCCTATTACATATACCTTATGGTCCATCATGCTTCAGGCTTTTGGTATTCATTGGGTTATGCCAAGATCGGTGGTGGGATTGTTATCTTGCTGGCATCAGTGGCTTGGGAAGCATAACTCGAATATTTGGAATGTGATTCCGGGGTGCTTAATGTGGATTGTTTGGTTGGAAAGAAATCGTCGCTCCTTCGAGAACATGGAGAAGACGTTGGATGAGTTAAAGGTTTTATGGCAGCACAATTTTTTTGAGTGGGCTCGTTCTTGGGGCTTTACTAATTCTTCATCTCTTTCAGAGTTTATGTTTTCCCTTAGTTTATCTTTCTGATATTCTTTCTTTTGTTTTGCTGTTTGTTTCTTCTGTTTCTTGTTGTTCATCATCATGAACAACTTGTACTCTTCATTTTTTTCTCATTAATAATAGTTTCTCTGATTACCTATCAATAAATAAATAAACTTATTTTACTTATCACAAGTACATCTGAATAAGGCATGTCCCTGGTATTATCATATAGATATACAGCACCACACCTAACCATGGGCATAGAATTCAAAGTTTGACAAACATTGGGTGCGTTGTGTGCCCAAAATGAATAATAATAAAAATAAAAATAAAAAAAAAAGGGCAAACCATTAAGAAGGAATCCCTATTGTATTATGCTCCCCTAAGAAGCCAATATCCAATATATTTTCAAAATAACCGCTAAAATTTCCAGAAATGTCCAAATCTGTGTATGTGTGTGTGTGTGTCTGTGAGAGAGAGAGAGAGAGAGAGAGAGAGAGATCAGAATTTCCCAACATTTTTCAGATAATATGAGAACCATAGCAAGTAATGAACCTGAGTTATCATATCCTTTATCTGCTCCATATGCTCAGAAACACGCGGCTGATGGGTAGGAGTGAGGCACTGAAGATCAGCCATGTCTACAAGATATTCTTGGCAAAAATGGTTACTTAAATTTAATGGTTCCTCCCCAAGCTCATTTGCCCTGCGAATTATCTGCAAAAATCCAGATATTAGTCGTATCTAACCAAGCATTAAGCAACCCAAGAATAAACAAGTAAACAAGGTATCATCAATATTTGTTTTAACAACAGGTTGAAAGGAATTATAGAAAATGGGGAAACTCCTTTATAGATGCTCAGTATAAAATTTTTCGTGTCCAAGTACTCCCAACTATTAGTGAAAATATTTTTGGTAAAATTTCAATAAGTCGCAATGAAGATAAATTGATTAGATCACAAGTTTCATTCCAACATAAGTCTCCAACAGCAAGTTTTTAACCAATTTGAAGCAAAGAATCAATAGAAGGCCTCAATATTATGCCAATAACTTTACTCAATGAGGGTTCAGTTGAATTTTGCACTTACCATGTCAGTAGCTTAACCAAAATTTTCAATGTAGAAGAATCATTAAAGTGAGGAGTAGGCTTCTTATAGAACCCATGATCTCACCATCCACCTTGCTCTTACAATGCAAGGTGCCATTTGAGCTATAGCTCATTAGCATTTCTTCCCCCTCATTTTGCAGGAAGTTTCAATTACTAAATTTATTACAAGTGCTTTCAGTTTTTCTTAAATGTAGTTTATTTTTTCAAATAAAAAGAAAATAGCTTTTTTACTGGAAAGTTACACACACCCAGAGAGTCTAAAACCCACGACCTCACACTTGATCCATTACTATTTGCAGAGGAAGTACCAATTGAGCTATAGCTCATTGGAAAATTAAAAATAAATGAATAAATAAAATAAAATTCTTTTATCCTGTGTTTACTTTTGATGCTTTTTAAGGTTTCATGAATTCATTTGGTTTTCAGTACAAAAAATGAATCCTTTAAAACAAAAGATTTAGATGTGCTATAAAACAGCTAAATATTCTGCTCAACCAGCCATCTTTTATAAGAATAATACTTTCACAAGGATCGCTCAAAGAAGGAAGTAGTCTCCAATTCTAGGAATTCAACTAGGAAAGCAAGAGATTTGACTGTCCTCTATAAATTTTAACTCTTCTTCTTAATGATTGTTTTTGACCATATATTGGCTTAGACAGTTTCTTTAAACTGGTCCTGCCATGGCCCCTAGATCCTACAGATGCAAGGAATAAAATATCATGTCCTTTGTTATATTTCTCTTAAATAAAAGTATTTAAAGGTTTTTGAACTAGATCTCTAGAAATCACAGGAAGGAAGCAGAATAAATGAATGCATCCCAGTTAAGTTCCCACATGTTATCGAGTAAAAGTGGCTGTTCTTTACAAAATTGAATTTCCATTATAATTGATGGATTGGAGTCAAAAAAAAAAAAAAATCAGCTTTACATCTTCTATTGCTTCAAACACCTTAATACAACAATCTAAATAAAAGAAATTCCACAAATCTATAACAAAAGCTATATACTATGAGGAAAAGAGACACAAGCACAAACACATGTATGAATGCTAATGTAAAAGAATGCATTCATGGTAGTACTCCACTACAATAAGATATCACAGATAAAGTGGTAAATCCGGAGATCCCAATACTTATGATTCTCACCTTGTCATCAACATCAGTGAAATTCCGCACATAAGTAACTTCATATCCCAAGTGTTGTAGGTATCTGTAGAGTTCAGATTCATATTAATCCTCAAGCCTATATGCCTAATTCCAGTAGAGAAAACACAGAACATTGTCAACACACTAGCTTCTTTACATATCTAATTAACTGAACTTTCTAAATGATAATTGTATCAGTATACAGAAAAGGCAAGAGCTAAAAAAGGGGGACAAGCAGTACAACATGAAAGCATTAAGGTTAACCTCAGTTTCAGCTTGAAATGAGCTGACTGTGGTCAGATCATTCATCCTAAATCAATGATGATTTTAAGTTCCACTAGTCCCACCCCACCCACAAATTGGGTTTACCAAGTACGATAAAGGTTAATAAAAATAAAGAATCATGTCAACATGTGCCCTTAGGAAATCGTTAATAAACCATTTAAAAAATATTTTGACACCACTTTTATGGGAAATAAAAAAAAGTCATCAAAAAAATTAATTGTTTTTTTCTTTTCCCATAAAAAATTTCAAAAAATATTTCATAAGCTAATGTCTTATGGCATCCATTAGCTTTTCCCATAAATAAGTAACCAAAAAAAAAAATGGTCAAAAAGTGTTGTATATACAGAAACCCCGTAGTTAAGGGGTAAAAAAGCCCCAGGTCAAGGGTTCAAGCAAGAAGAAGAAGAAGAAGATCTTTTAGGCCAAAGAATTCATGTTTTAAAGCCTTCCAGCTAAAACCAAACACACAAAACTTTGCCAGATTGTAAAGCAGCAACTAGCAAGCAATTCTTCTAAGGAAAATGTTAACAGGGCATTGGTTTAAAAAAAAAATTTAAAAATTTTTTACATGAAAAGAAAAAAAGTAACTAATTTTTTTTATAGCTTTTTTATATTTCCTATATAAGTTGTATCAAAACATTTCTAAAAATGGTCCATTAACAAATGCCCTAAACGCACCACTTAACCGGAACCTTCATCCAATACCGTAAAACTCACTTCTCAATTTCCCTTCAAGCCAAACCAAGCCAAATTTGAGTCTTTACCATATTCACAATCTTCCATGCAATATCTAATCCCAAAAATTACAAATGTTCACAAACAAAATAAGCTCCATACACAATGTGCTTCAAAAATTGTCGCCGTTACACACTAAAATAGCAAAATTTTGTTGGATCGGTAACTAATATTATCAACGAAACTTATATCTGTAGGCAATTAACTTATAATCCTTATCCTAATTAGCAAATTGTACAGAAATAATATTAGATGAAATCAAAAGTGAGAGAAATAAAACCTGTAGAGGACGTCGAAATTGACGGCGGCGCGTGCGTGGCCAATGTGGCTGAGATCGTAGGCAGTGACGCCGCACACGTACATGCCCACGCGCCCCGGCACGAGCGTATTGAAGATCTCCTTCTGCTGTTTCATCGAGTTGTAAACCCTAAATCCCTCTTTCTCCGCCATAGCTCTATCTCTCTCTCTCTCTCTTTGTCTCTCTGTGTGTGTGTCTGCAGCGTAATTCAATCAAACCCTAACCCTAATATACAATTGGAGAAGATTCTTCATTCTTCAGCTTCAATGTATCGTAACCAGAGTGGGGATAGATTGCGTGCTTCGCACATTGAATTGTATCTAAATCAGCGGCTGAGGTGGCAACAGCGCTTGAATTGAATGCCTTCGTAACAATTTTCTCCTTTTTCTCGTGGTTATGAAAATTTTCTTTTATAAATATCACTTTTGCAAACTCTTTACAACAAAACTTAGATGAATTAGTTAAAACTAGCCTCTGAGCACGCACGTGAGGCTTTTTTATTTTTTGAGTAAGAGCTAATTTAAAGCATTTGTTATAATTTGGGATTACTACATTCTCTAATAAAAAAAAATAAAAAAAAAACTAAGAATGTGATGAGTATTATGTGTGGTGAAATAATTTTTTATCATACCCCTATGTTTTTTTTTTTTTTTTTGTAATTAGAGAATGTACTAATCTCAAATTATAATAAATGTTCTAAATTAACTCTTATTCAAAAATAGAAAAGCCTCTGAACACGTGCGTGAGCGCGTGCTCAGAAGCTAGTATTCCATAATTATTATTCTTTTTTGCCAATTTTGTTTATGTAGTAATCAACGTGTTATTAATTGGAAGATAATGCTATAATTTAGTATTAACCTATAGGGGGAGGAAAAAAAGATTCATTGAATAAATCTTATAAATAGTGCATATAATGAAAATGCATAATGGAATCATAACAATAAAACTATTTACAAAATATATGAGGTGGCCTTTACAAAAGCTATTATGAAAAGTTGATGGATCAATGTAGAAAAGTGAAATATTTACATTAGGTAAAACTATAAAATAATTCACTACATTTGAAACATGGAATATGTAAACTTATTAATATTATGCCGGCTACAGTGGAGAAGTTGGTGGAGCAATGTTATTTGTTCCACATTCTAATTGCTTTCCAGCAGCATTTTCCATGAGCCTATGATACAAAATGTGTGTCTATGTTATTAATAGAGACTTTAAAACGTACACAATAATGATAAGTACAATAAACATCAAGCATAAACTTTTGAAATGAAATATTTAAACTGACCTTGTGATGATATTGCATAGCTCCATGTATGTGAAATGATCTACTTCAACTTGGAACTTGAAGAACTATCATTTAATTCCCAAAATTTAAAAAAAAAAAATTATATCCAAACTATGTAATTAAGTTTTTTTTTTATTATTTAAAAAAGTAGATGTTGTAATGATTTGTACCTGCTTTATTATTGCATCGTCCTTCACTCTTATTTTCTGTTTGTTTTTTCTGTTTTGGATGTTGAAAATTGCATCGTCCTTAGTTTTTTTTGTTCGGTTCTTTTTTTTTTCTCATGGATGTTGGAAACCATATTATCCTTGATTTTAATTCTCCGTTTGTCTCTATTGGCGTGAGTGTTAGAGATCACTTCGTCCTTCATATTTCCTTTTTCTTTATTCTTATGAATGTTGGAAACCTTATTGCTCTTGACATTGATTTGTTGTTTGTCTTTGTTCTTGGAACTTCAAAATGAAGAAAAAAAAATTGTTCGTATATTAAGACTATCAATTAGTTATTTTCCTATTTTAAAAAATAGCATAACATACATTTCCAATTCTTGTGACTCTAAAACTCGTTTCACTTATTTCCAAAACTCTTTCTTGTTAGCTCGAATAGTGAATCCCCAATCAGGTGAATAAATTTCCAATTTTCGAACCTAACCCATACGCAGCATGACATTTTTTTAATATTAATTTTGATAAAATAATAGAAAGAGATGCTGATTAAATATATCATTAAAAAGAAATATACCTTATTATCAATGGCCTTCATCTTTAATATTGAATGGTCATCCTTCCAATTCTCCCAATGAGCTGTAGGAATAGCATGCACTCCATTATTTAGCCAAGTGGACTCGATCCTCACATTTGAGTTAGGCATCATTCCTGTTACCAATTAATTGTATACATAAAAAATATCAAGATTTAAAATATTAAAACGTAGACTACACAACCATTGAAATTTGTAAATTATTAAAATAAATCTATATGTAAGACAGTTCTTTTCAATTGTTAATTAATACCTATGATGAAGGGAACAAAACATCTTTATACAAAATATTTCTTGTGTGAACACCTTCCTCCTTAGGTATTCTTCCTTTTTGCACCAATAGTTTTATGGTGGATTGGGAGACTCTCCTTGACAATGTCACATATAATTGGTCATGACTAAAAACATAATCAGGAAGATAAATTCCAACAGTTGGAATTGTCTGACCTTGGGCTTTGTTTATTGTAAGTGCAAAGCTCAAACATACAGGAAATTGTCGTTTGATCATTACAAACGGTAGGTGTACATTTTCTATTGTCTTCAAAGGGATTCTTGGCAAAAAAACGCATGTACCCACATATTGCCCAGTCAAAATTTCAGCATCAATTACGTTGTTAAAACATTTACAGCATATCAATCTTGTACCATTACATAATCCGACTTTTGGATCTATATTGCGCAACAACATAATTGGAGCACCCTTTTTCAGCCTTAATATATGTGGTGGTAAAGCCCCTGGAGATATAGAATTTAGGAATTCTTGTTGATATAGATGTTGCGTATCTCCTTCAATCTCAACAAAAGAATGTAACGTAAACTCGTCTCCTGGAAACTGAGAAATTATAGGTGTTCAACATCATCATTTATAGGTGTTAGCAAAGCCCTATCAACCATATACCTTGTATCATTGGCATGTTCTTGCAAACTTGATCAATCAAGTTGTATATAGAATGCTAACCCTCCCATTGCATTGCCATTAAAGGGGGTAGTTTAATCAAATCATCCATTATAAATGGTTCATTCCTATCACCGATGTGTTGTATATACTTAGCAAACTCTTCATCATTGATAGATCTCATATTCTATTTCAAATGTAACACTTTGACGTCTTTCCATAATGGGGACTTGACTATGCATGCATCAATCATTTTTGCCTTTGTACCCTTTGGAACAACCGAAAGTACTTGACGAAAATTTCCCCCCAAAATTAGCACTTTCCCACCAAAAGGTAAATTTTCTTCCATAATATTTTTAAATGTTCTATCTAAAGATTCAAGTGCACATCGATTTACCATTGGGGCTTCATCCCAAATAATTATGGTGGCATGTCTAATAAGTTCAACTAAGTCTGATTGTTTACTTATTGAGCAAGTAGATAAAGCATTGGGAGCTAAAGGAATCTTAAACCTAGAATGCGTTGTTCTTCCACTAGGGAGTAATGTTGCTGCTATACCAGATGTAGTTGTGGCAATTGCAATGTGACCAGCTTTTCTCAAGGTTGCCAATATTGTGCGATACAAAAATGTTTTCCTAATTCCTCCTGGCCCATCAACAAAGAATATCATGCTTTCCTTACGATTAATAAATGCCATGGTTGTCTTATATGCAACTCTCTGGTCATTATTCAACTTTTCAATTAAAGTAAGTTCTTCATCTACATTAGGAACAGTTAGCTCATCTTGTATGAGTCTTGGTACAGTTGAATCATTATCACATTCTCTAGTTGAAATCGGCAAATCATACTCTGTGATGTACTTTCCATGTTGCAAGAGCAACGCCTCTAAATCATTGAGAAGTTTATTTGTACATTTTTTTTTTTTTTTTTTTAATTATTATTTTCTGATTTATAAGCATGTTAGAAGATGAATTCTTAAATTATTAAAGTATGTAGAATAGATCCAGCTTATGACCAGTTCGCAGGCACTGGAAACAACCAGATGTGGACACGTGTCTGTTGTGTCCACGTGTCCACATTTGGATGTGTCTGATTAGGACAGTAACTAGACACAAGCAGAACCCGACCTAGGATGGAACAAAATTTCTTTATTTCACTTGAAATGGAGATAGTTCAAAGTCCATTTCATGCCTAAGATTTTATTTTCTAAATCTAATCATGTAAAGAGTGCTACGATATTTAAATTTTTAAACGACATGGTACCGAATACATCTTTAGATATGTAATATTTAATTCAAACCATAAAATAGATCCGTTTCAAATTGATAGGAGACAAACCACTGATACAAATATAGGCAAGCTGTGAAGTCAGACAAGTCAATATAGTTACCGAATATAATTTTATTGAAGTTTCATGTTTACAGAAATGTTTTCTTAGTTATTTGCTTTTAACCTAAAAATTTAATAGCTTAGAGGAGAATTTGATTAGTATAAGGCTGCCAATTCAAAGCTCTCAAAGACCACTAGAGCATATTCATAGTATATGATTTGCAAAAACTTAAGCTGTTGTGATGAAATATAATGCTCAGAGGATCATCTCCATTTGCCATACAAATTGTCAAAGGGTCTTTCGAAATGAAAATTTAATTCCCATCAATCTAAAGATAGTATGAGTATGACAGAATGTATAAAAATTCCAACATATTATATTCATTTGTACAATAAATAGAAAGAATCCTTTAAGATGAGTCAGAAATCCAAAACGAATTTCATTTACCCACTCCTAATTTATTTGGAAATGCCAAATAGCAAATTTCATCCTTGAATTACTGTTTTATGTAAAGTTGTTGTACATTTCAAATCTTAGTAACTTTTGCAAAATATAGAAAGAAATCAACATGGATTTACATTGTTCAGTGTGTCTACATCCACAAGAGCAAGCAACAGGGAAAAAAAATCACCATAACAAAGTGAAGGATTTACATTAAATTGTGTTTCAAAAGAAACCCTAATCTGGAATATTGAAATTTCTTTATATACCCTAACCTTACCATGGTTCCACGCCACCCATGAGACCCCCAAACTAGAGTCTAATGTTACTTCTCATTAAAAAATTGAACCACTATCTCTAACAAAAGTTGTGCAAATAAATATAAATCACTATCAGTTTTTTAAGATCTTCTCCCTTCTCTCTGTGTGTATTAAAAATACTTAGTATTCTAAAAATAAAAAAATAAAAAAATTGTGCAAATAACAAATTTAATAAAAAAAATAAAAGACAAAACAAAATAAAAAGAAAAGAACATGCTCTTGCTTGTCACAATAATAAAATGCCAAACACTAGAGGTCAATTTCCCCGTAGCATATCTTCTACCTCCTGTATTTCTGGGTCTGAAGCCGGCCCAATGTGATTTGGTATTGACTCAATCAAGACCAAAATTTGTGTTTGAATTTTGAATTTTGAACTATTACTACGTACCCCTATCATAAGTCATAACCATGCAATTATTATATTCTTGGCAATTATATTATATTTGGTGTGGAATCCGTGGATGTTTCTGAAATTCTATCTCTTAATTTGCATCATCGGTCTCATGTTGCCGGCCCAACTAAATGCCAAGAGCAAAAGATATAAACGTTGTTGTTCCTATTCTTTTTGGTGAAATGAGTCATAACCAATAAGTTACAGGAAAGATCTGCCAAGTCCATAAAAAGCTGATTTTGCTTAGTTAAGGTTTCCTGAATTGGAGATTAATTTCTTTCACTAATGATCTGTCAAATCTAATTTCTTTCATCAACTTGGGAAAAGAAAACAGAATTAGTAGTGATACACTTAAGCATATCATTAGACAAATTCAAAACTGAGTCTTGCTAAGGACACAACAACAATTCACAACATTCTCAAATGAGTATTAAACAAAATTTTAAGTTTCACAATGTAGCGGCTCAGTGTGTGAGATGATAGGCTAATTTAGGAATGTTGTAAAATTATTATGAACTTTTGTTACGTTGATAACCCCGAATTCGCCAAAGCATCCTGCGCATTTCTTTGTTTCCATATAGCTATGTTCCACTCAACATTGAGGGAATGCTTAGATGAAATTCCTGCATTCAATAACAACATTTAATAAGAGCTTGTTCGGATGTTGTTAACTATTAAGAAGTATAACTAGTTCCTTGGCATCTATTTCAATGTGTAATCACTGGACTCCTAAATCTTTAGTGTTAGAGATATATATTAGTCATATTAGCCCAATGTAATAGACCCAAGCCCATTCCTGCTTGTACTAGTAGTCTAGGGTTTAGTCGTCTATATATATTCATGTTTTCATTGTAACATAGGTTATTGTACTACACTTCTATACTATAAAGATGTAGCCCTTAAGGGATTCCTCCGTGGATGTAGGCCGTCAAGGCTGAACCACGTAACCCTTATGTTCTTGATGTTCCTATTCTATGCTTCCTCTTCCGCATCCACTCTAGCATACACAACATGGTATAACACATTGCGTTTGATAATATTGTCCATTTAACATGGTATCAGAGCTAATATTCAACATGGTATCAGAGCCAGGTTTCGTTCTTGGCATCAAACAAACATCTCTAGCAAGCAAAGAAGATTCTCATGTGCACACCACCATCAAAAGTCACACATGCTTGTCTGCTGGATCTAGACTCCACGGCATCTTGCAGCCACCATGGCTCAGTGCTGTGTCCAAAATCCACAAACTCAAGCAAAGCCATGACTTAACTTTTCAGATCTGTGAAAATCCATGCCTCGCCTATTAAAACCAACACCACAGACGTGCTCCACAACCTCCGGCGACTAAAACCCAGAAACCCGGTCACCTGAAGCCTTGCCACGCGCCTCCACATGCCGCAGTTGTCTCCGGTAGACCTCCCACGAGCCGCCTCAAATTCCTATTTCCAGATCGTCTTTTTGGTACACACGCCGCCATACGGCCTCCTCGTCGACCGATCTACAGAACTTGAAATTTCTGCCGCCATCTGACCCTGCACGCACCCTCACGCGCCTCTAGGATTTCGGGCTTCTCCTCCACGTGCCGGTGAACATCGCACGCTCCTGCCACGCGCCGAAAAACTGCGGCTGATGTCATCTGACGTCACCGGATGACGTCATTACTCCACGTCAGCAGCCACGCAGCATGTCCACATTAGCCCTAGTCCATGTCAGCGACACGTCATAGGATGACGTCAGCGGCTCTACTATCTGATCCGTGACCCGACTCGAAAACTTGGAACTGACCCGGACCAATATCTGTTGACTTTGACCCTGGACCAGTTGACTTTGACTTTTTGCGTTGACCTTTGACCAAAAGTCAAAATTTCCGAAAGGGCCTATCTTGCTCAGTTTTTCGCGTAGATTCCAATTTTGGACTTTGTTTCTTCATTTGAAGCTCCGAAATTTGTCAATTGGCATATTCTTCATTGTGGTTTCTTCAAAGGCATTCTTCAAGACATCTCCAAGTGATCTTCTCGTGCTTATCCAACCTCAAGTCTTCATCAAGCTTCCACCTTGAGTTTGAGGGAGGGTGTTAGAGATATATATTAGTCATATTAGCCCAATGTAATAGGCCCAAGCCCATTCCTGCTTGTACTAGTAGTCTAGGGTTTAGTCGCCTATATATACTCATGTTAGGGTTCATTGTAACATAGGTTATTGTACTACACTTCTATACAATAAAGATGTAGCCCTTAAGGGATTCCTCCGTGGATGTAGGCCGTCAAGGCTGAACCACGTAACCCTTATGTTCTTGATGTTCCTATTCTATGCTTCCTCTTCCGCATCCACTCTAGCATACACAACATGGTATAACACATTACGTTTGATAATATTGTCCATTTAACATGGTATCAGAGCTAATATTCAACATTTAGCAAGCACCAAACTATCAAGTAAGGCCAAAATTCTACTATGAAACTAATTGCTGAACCTAAAGCTAGCTAAAAAGCTCTCACCCAAAGCCCTTGAACTATTGAAGTCCCTAATGAGGCCTCCTCTGTTAGCAAGACCTGGATTGCCCAATGAGGAGCTATCAATATTAAACTTAAACCAATCTGCATATCAAGCTTTTTCTAGCTATAAGTTGAAGACTTGGGTTCTGTCAGTTGCCTTCGAGTACTTTGTCAAAGGACGTCTTATCATGAATCTCGTGATCAACAACGACACCTACCCTTCAGATCACTTCAGCAAAGACCAAGCCGACGGCCAATTTGGCTATGCATGTGTGGGTTGGGCTTAGTACCCTACCAAACAAATGGGCACAAGTAAACATTTGTTTAGGTTATCTATATATATATATATATATATATATAAAGCCGAAACCTTTAAAACTCCCACAATTTTTCACGTTATCATTATTTTCTTTTTTTTTTTCTTTTTCTTTTAGATTCTTTTTATTCTAGGTTTTATATCTTCTTATATTTATTATTTATATTCAACGTGTAATTATTTTTTTAGTGTTACAATAGTTTAGTTTAAGTAAAACTCTATTAGATATATTTTGTTGGTCTCTTTAGAGCTTATCACATCATTATTATTATCTATATATAATATAAAATTGAAGATTAAAAATTAATTATAATTTTTTAAGATACCTCACGTTAGAATTAAAAAAAAAATGACTCACTTTAGGTTTCAAAAAAAAAAAATCACATAACACGTTAGAGTTTTTTTTTTTTTAAAAGGACTCACCAAAAAAAAAAAAACTTTAGGATTAAGAAAAAAAAAGAGAGACTCCTGGTAGGACTCTCTCTTCTCTCCTTAAAATCCTAGCAATTACTATCTCAAAACCCTAAACTTAATTTCACTTAAGATTAAAAAATAAGAAGAAGAGAGACTCACGTAAAATATTTGGGTTAATCTCTATATTTTGATAGTGTTTTTGTGGGTTTGGTTTTTGGGTTGAAATTTCTAATAATTATTTTATATTGTATATGGCAGATGAAGCATCTCTATTTTTTGGAGAAAAATCAAAGCTGCAACCCATGTCTTCCAACCCAAGGTGTGGTAAATTTTTATTTGGTATATTATATATGAATTTTTTGAATTTGAAGGGTTTTGTTTGGTTTTGAAGTAGAATTAGGGGATTCTATAAAATTTGTAAGCTTTAAGTTTTGGGGTTTTTGGTATTTGCGTCTTAGTAGATTGATCTTAATTCTTTACCTTATATGTTTTTGCTTTATTGAGAATTTTTATTTGGGTTCATGTGATTTTTTGTTTTCTTAATTAAAGTTTTGATTTTTGGTTGATTAATTATTTGTTTGGATTAATTTCAATGAATTATTTATTTGGATTCAACGTAAAAGATAATGGAATTAGGTGTTATAAATTTGATAATGTTCCATATTTTGAATTGTTTATATTGTTAAGACTCCTGGTAGAACTCTCTCTTCTCTCCTTAAAACCCTAGCAATTACTATCTCAAAATCTTAAACTTAACTTCACTTTAAAATTAAAAAAATAAGAAGGAGAGAGACTCACGTAAAAAAAAAAAAAACGTAAGTTTTGTCTTTTTTATTTGCTTTCATATGTGCCTAAAATTTTCATTCTATCTTATTGTTTTGTTATGTTTAGAATTTATTTTCTTCTAAGTATTTGGGTTAATCTCTATATTTTGATAGTGTTTTTGTGGGTTTGGTTTTTGGGTTGAAATTTCTAATAATTATTTTATATTGTATATGGCAGATGAAGCATCTCTATTTTTTGGAGAAAAATCAAAACTGCAACCCATGTCTTCCAACCCAAGGTGTGGTAAATTTTTATTTGGTATATTATATATGAATTTTTTGAATTTGAAGGGTTTTGTTTGGTTTTGAAGTAGAATTAGGGGATTCTATAAAATTTGTAAGCTTTAAGTTTTGGGGTTTTTGGTATTTGCGTCTTAGTAGATTGATCTTAATTCTTTATCTTATATGTTTTTGCTTTATTGAGAATTTTTATTTGGGTTCATGTGATTTTTTGTTTTCTTAATTAAAGCTTTGATTTTTGGTTGATTAATTATTTGTTTGGATTAATTTCAATTAATTATTTATTTGGATTCAACGTAAAAGATAATGGAATTATGTGTTATAAATTTGATAATGTTCCATGTTTTGAATTATTTATATTGTTATTACTACGACTAAATATGATTTGTTTTTATCTTTGTAGTTTATATCAGTTTTGAGTGTGTGTAGTTTATATCAGTTTTGCTTCATTAATTTAAGAATTGTATATTACTTTGTAGGTTTCAGTGCAGTGAGACATTGACAATATAAGCATATATATATGGTATTAACATTTTATAAAAATCTTTCTTACAACCCAATAACATTCTACGTTAGACAACACTTCTAAACTATAGAAAAGCATAGAAGTTAAATATTTATTTCCATTGTATTTTATTTAATTATGACAGATCTTTTTTTTTTTTTTAAAACGCTAACTAGCAAAATGTCTATAATATGCATATTATTAACCCAATTTTCTATTTCTAAATTTCTTAGATTTTATTATATCAATATTTTTTTCTTTTAAATTCTTGGTGGGTAAATCAGTCTCTCACTAATTCTTTTACCTTAACGTGATGTTGGTTAATTGTCCTTTTATTTAACTATCCCGTGCATCGCACGGGTTAGCGACTAGTATATATATTAATACCATCACATAAAAAATTTCCTAGGCTTTTCTCGTGGTCAACGTTTACGCCCCGTTAACAAGATTGTGCTGTCCCCTTTTTTTTTTTTTTGGGGATTGGAACCTCCTTTTCATCCCTTTTCTTAAGGATGGCTCTTTTCGAATTTAAAGGTGCACTCCCTTGCTAAGGGGCTTCCTTTTTGGATTCTCAATAGTATTCTCCCTTGCTAAGGAGCTATCAAATGTGCATTGTCCCCATTTTTGGGACCGTTCCTTGCTAAGGACTAGCTGCAATATGATCGTCCCTTGCTAAGGACTAAATACAATACTGAGTTTTTAATCACGACCTGCCATAGGTTTTCAAAACACATTTCAATATGCTCACAAAAATAATCCATTCATAATTCTTAAAAATATAATGATATATTCACACATACAAGTTTAAATAAATTCAGGTTGTCCCACAAGGTTTTCATAAAACGAATAGTTAATGTGTACATCAAACATTTATAAAATATCAATTCATATATAAAATAGCAACATGTTTCTTTGATATAAAATAGTTTAATAATCAACACTGTTTTGGGAAAACCCCCAAAATTAGTAAATACCACTTACCTCTTAATTGCAAAATAAAAGGAATCAATCACCCTTGAGTCATAATGAATCAGTAGAATTAGAGCCTAGCAACACCAAAAATAGGTCCATCAATACACGAATTTCCTACTAAAACCTGTTTTCATACTTAGATAATATAATCTTAGACAACACTGATATTTCCAAAATTTTACATTTATTTACGTAACTCTCCAGTTCACTTTCAGCTTTAATCTAATTGTTCTATTTCACGTATTTTTACTATCCATTAATAAGCATGATTGTACTGTAACTTTATAAAACTCTAGCAATTCACTATAGGTCTAACCATCATATATTCTACTATTCCTTAGAAGTCACATGATATATAAACCTATCTGAGTAACCTAATATTTATATCTATTAGTCAAAAGTAGAAGCCACATAATATAGTTCTGCCAAATCAATCTTAGAGCCAATGGAGGACCATATGGCTATACATACTATTCATACGTAATCAATTTCAAAGCCTAGACCATACGGCTATATATAAACAATCCTTATTATAATATTGTAATCATCAACCCAAAGACCCATAATCCTTTTGATGCCGTAAAGCATAAGGACACCACTGGACACTTAGTTGGACAATGACAATGGCGGTGAAAAGAGTGAGACTATAAGCAATTATATATAAACCACAAGCAACCTTCTTTTTTTTTTTTTTTCCTTTTCACATGGTAACTCAAAAAATTGAAAACCCACATAAACAAATCCAAAGAAAAAAAAAAATGATAAAAAGATATCATCAGGGCACAAAATGAGAAAATATATGGAATGGAAGAACTTCCTACGGCCACCCACCGTCACGGACACGCACACACAACTGGGTTTCAAATCCACTACGGTAAAAAAGATATCATCAATAAGTCTGGGTAAATTTTTATGGTAAAATATAAATCCATTATATTTAGGGTTTAGGGTAGGGTTTAGGGTAAAATGCCTATAAAAAAAAAAGAAAAAATTGTGGGAACAATTCATATACAGATTTAATATGGCACATATATGATTAATTAGTTGGATTAATTAAGAGGCATTTGAGAAAGTGATTAGGGTGTGAAAGGATATAGGAGGTAGTAGAATTCATTAATTCATAGTTTTTCATTGATTTCAAGACCAGTACTTTTCTGAGAATCTCTTTTTTGAGAATCTGAGATGCTCTTTCATGTTGAGTATAATCCAATTCTGAAGAAATGGAACTTCTGTTTATCATGTGCCAACATAGAATGTATCCTGTTTTTTAGCTCTTCGTTTGATAGAGAATTCAGGGAAGTATGCTTCAATCTTCTGAGAGCTTGTATAATTGTGTATTCAAACATAGGGAGTTTTCAATTCCATCAAAGACATGAAACTAATAAATATCTTGAAGCAAAGAAGGTGTAATTAAATCATTTTTATGTCAAATTTCCTAAAATACACTTATTTTAGGGTGTTCAAAATAGAGCTAATAATTTACAATAAGGAGAATTTATTTTCTTTCTTTTGAAGATGTGGCAATTAATGGATTTTTAGGAAATTTTTTTAAAAAGTTATTACATAAGGTGAAGGAATAGATATTCAGTAATTTTGATAAGGAATAGTTATTCCTCAATTTGAAGAATAGCTATTTATAAAGAATAACTATTCATCTATATATATATATATATATATAAAACCGAAGCTTTTGAAGCTCCCACAATTTTCTACATCAGCATTTAATTTTTTTTTTTTTTAAATATGATTTATAATTTTATATGTTTTGATTTTTTTTCTAACCCATTTACTCACGTTAGCATTATTAATTTAAAAATAAAAATAAAATCTCATTATTTCCCCCACCAAATACGCATTACAAAACCAGTTACTTCAAAACCTAAACCTAAAACCGATACTCTGCAAAATCTCTCTTCTCTTCTCACACCTTCCCCTAAACCTAAAACTCACCCTTTCCTTCCCCCAAAATCAAAACCCAAAACTCAGATTCTCCCACTGCTGCCGCCGCCACCATGGATTGCCGCCACCACGGATCGTCGCCACTGCATCTTTTGGTTTTCTTGTATTATGCAACTCAAACTCCATACCCAATGCCCAGGTACGCTTGCTTTCCTCTTTCTCTTTTCTCTGAATTTAAGTTTTTCAATTGAAACCAAACAGAGGAAAGGCAGCCTACTTAATGATGAAAACAGAGGAAATATTTCTCTCTATTTTTTTTTTTTTTTGGAAATATGATTTAGGTTTTGGTATTGTGGTCTGATTGGTTTTGATTTAGGTAGAACAGATGCTTGACATTGATTTGTAAAGCCTTTGCTTTTTTTAGTTAGGGTTATTTTTGCAGGGTACCGATGGTTGTTTTTCTTTGATTTTTTTAAATTCCTCCATTTAAATTATTTAACAAATTTACCATCTTTGGCTCATATATTTGTTTCACGTTGGCCCATAAAGTTTATTTTGATGTTGAGATTGGTGGAAAGCCCGCTGGTAATGCTCTATTCCATTACATTTCTTTTTTGTAAAAGAAAGAGACTTGCTTTGTTGGAAAAAAAAAGGGTATTTTACTTTGATATTGTAGAAGTATTTTGCCAATTCCATGTTGGAATTGGCTGTGAGTAATGGGTGTCAAAAGTTGTGAAATTTAAGGATATAGTGTTGTTAGAGGAACTGTGATCATGGTTAATATGATAATTATTGATTTTTTTTTTTGGGTGTTCTAAGGTACCCAAAACAATTCGATTAGACTATTATTGGGTTAGCCTCGAAATTAGACTCATAATTTGAGTTTTTCACAAAGATAGTGCTTAGTGATGGCAGTACACACTGAACTGAAACGTAACAAATTCGATTGTGCCTCTTATTGCAACTATAGTTGCCCCTGGTGAGTGAGAGTCTGAGTCTAAATTTCCAAATGTTTGATTTTTTTTTTTTTTTTTTTTCATGAAGTTATGATATTTTTCATCATTTTTTATTATGTCAATTATTTAATTTAAAAGAGATTGCATTAAACGACATCATTGGTTATTTATTTATTTATTTTAAAAGGTGTAGGAGTGGTGGAAACAGTAGGGGTAGAGGTGGAGATGAAGAGTATGAATATGAGCAATTAGCTAAAACCCTTGAAATGTTTGGAAACAACATAGCATTTGCCTACAAGCATTATATCTTTCTTTTCTTTTTGTTTTTTTGTTTGTTTTCTAATATTAACATAAATTTGTTGATGTTGGGACTAAAGGATATTAGAGTCAGAGCAGTAAGACACAAGCTACAAGCCTATAACTACCCTAATGTGCTTACAGTCCATTGTAGTTGCAGGCCTGCACAAGAAGATTTGGAATGGTGGAAGGCACTTGGAATTATGATGAAAGTAAAGAATTGTAGAATTGGAAAGACAAGATAACAAATGGATTG
>NW_027070259.1:0-31965 GCF_002906115.3 Quercus suber
AAATATCTAAATAATAATAATAATTATATATATATATATATATATTGTGAGAATCTCTCCTCGAAAGAGATCCCTAACTTTTATATTAAAACATTTCACCTCCATTTCAAAATAGTCACTTTTGACCATTATGTTCAAATAGCGCGGGCTACTTTATATAGTTATATGGATTTTGTTAATGTATGCCCTACGAACACACATTAATTTTTATTTTTAAAAAAGTTTTTTCTGAGAATTAAAAAAGTATTGACAGTTTTTTCAATTTTCGAAAAAATATAAAATTATTGGCTTAAGGACACACATTAATCTGACCCTAATTATATTTCACATCAACTATAATTAAATGATTTATCAAGTTTATACAAAATTTTCCACACAACATGCCTTGACCCTCGAAAAACAAATAAATCAATTTTTTTTATTTTAATGATCAAAATAGTCGGTGCATTGTTAACTAAACTTGTTTTATTGCAGATGGTCCCGTAATAGAAAATGACAATTCTTATTATTGTTGTACGTGCTTGTCTTTTATTAATGGCTCTATCTTGTCATTGTCGAAACACGGTCTGTACAAGGCAACCTTGCATTAGTGCAGGATTGGTTTGTTGCGGAGTACTTTCAATGCTATGCATATAATGATAAGACATTAATGTGGCGTTTGGTACATGGTAATATTTTAGGATTCCTATGAATGTTTAAAGATTCCAATGTTTGGTTGCAAATTATGTTAGGGAATCAGATGTCATGGGAATCTGGATTTCCCCCTTAAACCCCTCTCAGTAGGAATGTGGATTCCTTTTAAAACATGTAGGAATCCAGATTCCCAAGCTTAAAGGAAATTATATTTTTTATAAATTGACAATTTTAACCCTTTTTTATAAATGACTTGGTAGTTCACATTCAAATCTAAGGATAGAATGGGAAAAATAAATAATTCATTTAAAATTCCTGGAAATAAACCAAACATAGGAATAGCTACATTCTTAAGAATGTGATTCTTAGGAATCACATTCCTAGGAATCTGGATGTCAGGAGTAATGTGGATTCCCCTGTACCAAACGCCACATAACATTTTTAGTTTATTTTATTTGTTCTAAAATTATCATAATTTAAACTTATAAAATATATTACATCATCTTAATTTTATCATCTTCCTATACAATTTAGTGTTGTATTTTTATATTGAAATTATATTAATATAATATTATGGTATAATATAACATTACAGTGAACCAAACATTGCCTTAATGCATGCACCAAACTATTGGCTGTGTGATTGCTGTAATGCTATATGCCACTCCTCAGCTGCTTGGAGCGCCATTTACATGTATATATGTAAGAAGAAATTATTATATACACCAAATTTATTACATATCTTTTTTATGAATATGAGTTTTATTCATGGATTTACATTTATAATACACTTATTCATATCATATGAATGTATAGTTATCGTATATTTTATGTAGTTATTATATAATGTACGTGTTTATGCTAAAATAACTCTGATAACATATATAAGTCCTACGTACACATATATATGGATTAATCATTTTGTGTGTTTTTATTTTTATTTTTTATAATACCATATACTGTTCGCTTTGTGATTTTTTAATGTTATATAGAAAGGTCAATATAATATTTTATTAAGGAATAATTGATATAATCATTTAACTTTTTGTTGACTAAATAATCATACTAACATTAATAAATGATGAAATCCTTTCATATAATGTAGACCTGATTTTCTTTATCTTCTACATTTTTCTTACGATTTTTTGAGTACATACATTTATTTTTTAAAATTTAAAGTAATTTGCCGACAATTTCACAAATTAAAGAACTTTATAACGATGAGAAAGGTATTCACAAGTCATTTTTTAAGGTGTTAATCAAAGAGCAATACAGCAGGGATGATGAGAAAGGTATTGACAAGTCATTTTTGAAGGTGTTAATCAAAGAGCAATACAGCAGGTACATCCTAACAAAAAAATCGACAACCAATGAAGATGGACCGCTCGGTCAACTAAAAGCATCCCATAGTAAAGCATTCACAAACATAACTTAGAGCAGCACTTAAAGATTAAACTGATATTTAGTTGCCAAAAACGGGGCAACTCAGAAGACAAATAAAGGCGTAAAGTAAATAAATTGTTCCGTTACCACAACCCGGTGACGTAGGCAATCCAGTTCGGTTAAGCATTGTAAAGGAAAAGGAAGAATAAAACGCAAGAAACCCGGTACGGCGGTCAACTTCAGAGATCTGCTGCTTGAACAAAAGACAGATCCTCGGAAGGTTGCTGGTCGGCTGAAGATGTTTGCAATTGGGCGTCCCCTCCAGCCTAAGAATGGCTAATCGCCTCCATATCAACTAGCTACGCGTAAGAATCGATGGCGTCCACCAGCTCTCTTATGCTGGTGGTCTCTTCCTCATCAATCACTAAAGGAGCATTCTGCGCGGCAGTGGGGGGCTCGAGAAGGGGATTTTGCCACGATCCCGCAAGGAGGAATCCTCGGGAACCCCCATGGCTTGGAAGGCAGCGAACCAGCCCTCTTCAAAACCGAGCAGGTAAGCCTGGCGAATGACTGGCTCTGCCGAGTTCTCCGCGTCAGCGAACCTTTCATCATACCACTTGCTTCCGCAAGCTTCCAACGCCGCCTTCGAATCGGCCAGTTGTCCCTCCAGCATGACGTTTAAACTCTGGGCTTCTGCCAGCTTAAGCTCGGTTCCCCCAACTGCACTTCAAGATTCGTGGACCTCCCTTCGGCTAAAGCCTGGGCCTTCTCTACAGCAGCAACTTTTTCCACTGCATCCTCGGCATGCTTCATATTCTCCTTGGCTGTGGCCTCTGTGACATCTTTCAAAGCTTTCTCCCGCTCGACATCTTTGGCTAGCTCCTTCATCCCCCTATCCACGATGTATGATAATTGTGCGGCCTGCCCACCATAACGATATTTATAAGGGGAAAGGAAAAGTACACGTACAAGGACGAGTAATAAACCGAGAACGATAAAAGGGACGGAACAGTTACCGCTATAGTGTGCCATTGCAATCGCCTTCCTAAAGACTAATCTGTCCGTTCCGAGAAGGCGTGCACATCTTCGGGTAGAAGAAGGCTGCGCGCCAGACTCTGAGCAACGTGTCCCCCGTGACCCTTTTCCCACATCCGTACGGTGGCTGTAGCAGGAAGGGGCTTGCTGTCTAGCTGGAAAAGGGGTTGCCATTCGGCCGAGGACCGGGACGAAGACGCCAGGTTCGCCGTGGTGGGTGCCATCTGCTCTCGAATTATGATGCCCGAGGACAGCCGGAGCAGCGGCCTGGATGGCGCGTCGCCCGAGCTTGTCTGCATCTGCTCAGTCGTGCGTTGCCTCTTTCGGGCACGGCTCGCGAGGGTAGGGGAGGAGTGGGATCCTGGGCAAGGGGTTACTGTTATTGCTGCGCGGGCTATGCACTCGGGATGAAACGATTGATCGTCATTTTTCTCCTAACCACCATTTCGTTGCCCTGGTCGGATTCTGTTTCAGATGAGCTGATTGATTCTGCGGCAGCACCTTCAACCTCCTGAACAGGATCCCCGAGCTCTATATGGTCCTTGGGCGGAGGGGGATCTTGCTGAACCTGCTCGTGAGCCCTCTCTCGGCGCGCTCGCGACACGCGCTCAGCCGATTCGTCACGAATGGGCGGTCGTTCGTCCGAACAAATAAACCTGGGACCGTGAGCAAAGCTTCGCCAACGGTAAGCTTGGGAGGAAGGAAGTTCGCTTGCTGAACGTTTATGTAGGAAAGGAGCAGGCTGTCAATTAACAAGGCTTGACTAAACCCTTGCCAAGTCGAGTAAACGGGATCTACGCCGAGGATCAGGTGAGATGCTCGGAGTTGTCCGTCAGTGTGAACAAAATTTTCGACCTAAGAACAAAATTCGGGTCCCGAACATGTACCACCCTGAGATCTGGCTTGATCCTTTTGCTCTCTGCACGGGAAATAAGAGTTAGTTAGTAGTAATACACGAATCAAAATCGAAAGAAATTAGATGGATGATGCATGGTATCGACCAACATCGCGCAGCGAAAATGCGCATGGGAGTTCCTCGGCAACCCAGTTGCCGCTCACCCGAACAAAGTCTCTAGCCGAGTTTCTATTTGAGTCCGGTAGGCACGAAATGAGCCGTACCCTTACGTCTCTTGTTTTTAAGTAATAATCCGATTCGATATTGCCACATAAACTGTATATAAAATTAATGTCATGGTGATTTAGTTGTAACCCGTACAACTGGTTCAACCTACTTAAACAACTCACTACTCGGTAAAAGTTGGGAGGGAGTTGGTCGGGACAAAGGCCATAAAACCTAAGGGTACTAAGGACCAGGGTTCAACCAGGAACCTAAGTCCACCTTCTAAAATGGCCATCAAGGGAAAGAACACCATGTTTACACCACGGCGCCTTTGAATGTCAAGATCGCCCATGTTACAGTAGGCAATATCAACGTCCCTAGGAACAATGAAGGCAGCCCTAAAACTAGCTAAAGCATTGGCAGAGGAAAGGAGGTATGAGTAACCCATTCTACAAGCAAAAATGCTAAGAAGAAAAGAGATACTGAGAATACTGAAGAACAAAATGAAATGGAACAAGCAGGGAGAAGAAAAAGAAGGAGAGGAACTTACTGGACTCTAAGGAGGAAGTATGTTCTGGGCTGGGAGATGAACCACAAAGGAGTAATGCTTGGCAGAGTAAAAGGGAGAATGGTGAGAAATGCAAAAGTGAATGAAAGTGACAGAAATGGTTATTTATAGGGATAAAAAGACCAGGCATGATGCATTAAATAATCCATTGACGGGGAACCACGTGAATCGCCGTCTTAACTGCCACATGCGTGACGCCTCGGTTCACGAACCGTCAGACGATAATGACGACTAGGCCATCAGTCAGGTTTGGACGCATCTTTTGAGAGGCGCATTAACACGTTCCTTAATTGACGGACATTAACTCTTCGGTTTCCCGGGTGGATTGCCACCCCTTGGGATCCTTGATTCACCCCGAGAGCGGTGACGAATCAAGGAGGGCTATTGTACGGCACTCTACGCCAGAGCCCATCTAGGCCTGGGGGCCCGAATTGGGTGAATGGCCTGTGGGCCCATAATGTACCGCTTCAGAGTTTCTCGGCGAATCGTCTGTCCCGTTCTTCGAGCATATATGAACGACCAACAGGCGCCCCGTCCGTTGCATGTTCGGCGGCTCCTCAGACAGCACCTCTGCCGAGGATACCCGTAAAGTGGGAAAAACAAGTTCCCAGACCACTTGCACCGCCTCCCACTACCACCTAACCACCCACTTATGAGTGATAGCATTGGACCGCTTGGGGCACTAAACCTGAAAATAATCACAGCCACTCCACAAAGTTTGAGCTATAAATAAGAGGAACGTAGGGACGAAGGGGGGTTGTTGAAGGTTGAGAAAAAGAAGCCAAGTAGAGAGAGAGGGTGAGAAATAAACAGTAAAGAGGGGAAGCGTTCCAGGCAGGATAAGGGAGAAAAGTGACCTCATTGGGTCTCAGTGTTGAGAACAACCCAGTGTAGGAAGCTCAAGCCCACCACACAAATAAGTTGTCAGCCAAAGCGAGTCCCAGCCCAGCCCAGTGGTCTCGCTTTCGGTGCGCACAATATATATAAGAACTTTATTAAAAAAAATTAACATCAGAAATTTACAAAAATCTTTTTCTAAAAAAAAAAACCAAAAACCAACCAAAATTGATGAGAAAAGAAACATATGAGCTATGGACCTTATGGTTGTTCCTCATGTGGGTTATGGACCTTATGGTTGTTTTTCAGAGTGATTGTGGCAATTCTTGATAATTTTACATTGTAGTAATTAGCAAACACTTGAAAATATTTTCTTTGCAGCAACCAAATACTATAAAATAAAAATCAATAAAATATTTTACTCTAGTAAAAGGTGATTCACTGCATGGCTGCGTATTTTACCTTAGTAAAAATATTTTACTTCAGTAAAAATATTTTACTTCGGAACAAGTAATTCTACTCAAATCTTTTGACGCATTCAGAATCTCACATGTCTAAGAGCATCTGCATCCGGTTTCTATATCTCATCTTATTTTACCATCCCAAAAACTAACTTTATCAATTATACCCGACCATTTTACAATACCTCCAGCATCCCAACTTTCATTTTCCTATTCTACTCATTAAAATAATATTTCTACACAATAAAATATATATTTTTTGTTTTTTGTTTTTTTTTTCCCAATTTTCCCCTCCACCTTCCCTCAACCTCCATCACCAGGCCTCCACAGTCCAGTCACCACCACTGCGCCTCCGCCATGCCCACCACGCCACCACTGCCCACCAAATTCCCACCGAAGCAAAAACCCATATTAAGAAAAAAAAAAAAAAAAAAAAAAGAACCCAGAACCCAGAAAACGCAGAACCAGAACCAGAACGGCAACACAAGCCACCGATCTGTTCTTCAACCTAAAATCTTAAATGTGCAAAACCCACCGGAGCAAAAACCCATATTAAAAAAAAAAAAAACCCCCAGCATCACAACTCAGAACAAAAAAAAAAAAAAAAAAAAAAAACCCAGAACCCAGAAAACGCAGAACCAGAACTCAAAATGGCAACCCAAGCCATCGATCCCACTCCAAATCAAATACTCGAACTTCTCGTACCCCACGAACTCAAACCCAATCTCCTCGAACCCAAGTACGATCCCACCACCTGAACTATGATTTGCCACGATCTCCACAATTAGACCACGATCAGATCGCGCCGGGTGAGACAGTGGCCAACGGCGGCCTGGGCTTCGCGTTGCTGGGCGATGGTGGCCAACGGCGGCCTGGGGGAGAGCAAAGGGAGAGGGAGAAGTCTGAGAGAGAGAGAGACGTGGGAGACAGAGAGTGGGAGAGTCAGGCATGAGAGAGAAAGATAATAAAATAATAGTTTTTGTTTTAGAATTGTGCTACAGTGCAATTCTACTTGTAGAATTGCACTGTAGCACAATTCTAAATTTTTTTGCAATAGTTGTATTATACAAGTCCGAATGCAGAAGTTATTTTGTGCTTATATGTTAAATTGAAGCAAGATATGGCATATGCCATTTGGGCTGCAGATGCTCTAACGAGTGAAAAATAAATCAAGCTGGCAAACTTATAATGTCATCGGTCATCAAATCTACTAAAATTTTTTGACTTGCTTAGCAAACTTCATGACTGACATTCAATCCGTCAACACTCTGACTCAACACATAAGCTATTTTGTCTTGTTTCAAAAAAAAAAAAAAAATCCCCTTCACAGCTCATGAGTCTCGTCTTTTTCAATCTTTTATGTATTTATTTTTGCATAAACGGGTTAAGCGGAACCGCCAATAATTTCCACAAGAAAGTGTTTCAGCAAGTTAAAAGGAAAAAACCCTAAACAATCTACAACTTATTTTCCTTCGCCGCACAGAGGAAAGGAATGATGCCCCTTTTCTCAGGTTGGAGATGTAGTAGGGCTTTGTTGAAGTTGAACACCACCACCACAGCCGCTACTGCCACTGCTACCTCCCTCCTAAATCTAATCCGGCACAACAGTTCCTTCCCCAGCAGCCAGCATCATCATCATGATCATGGTTTAAGTAGTACTCCTGCTAGTACTGAAAAATGTTATTGTCCCAACAACCTCAATGGCCGAATCCTGATATTGGCCAAAAAAGAAAAAGAACGAGAGCAATTTTTCTATTATGCAGAGATCCATGAAGGAGGCAACGTAGGACCTGCAACTCTCGTCGCCACAGTCCCTTTAAAAAGAGAAACCAGCCTGTGTGATAGAGATAGTATCCCTCAACTCGTCAACGGATTGTTATGCTTTCGCGATCGTAACGATATAGTGATCTTGAATCCCAGCACCGGGCACTTTTTCACTCTTCCACCTCAACATCACACTTCCAGAAGGTTAACCGGTTTCAGCTTTGCTGATAATTTGTCCAACCAATTCAAGGTCCTCAACATCGATCTTGAATTTGACTCAAACCTCCACTTCTGGGCTCTGAAGCAAAGGGAAAGGGTGCCATGTAGCATTTACTCGTTCGGCGATGGCGATGGCGATGGCAATGGCAATGATGTCAATAATAATTGGAGACCTATACAGCCTCAAATACCAGGTGATGATCATTGGGATACACTTGCTTTCTATGATATCAAAAGAAACAGTCTTGCTTTCCCTGATATAACTAGTGTTTCTGTTAATGGCGCAATGCATTGGAATGTCGATTTGTATGACACTAAGAGTCCTAAACCGTATCTCGATTTGTATGGGAATCCTAAACCGTATAAAAGAAATATAATGGCTTTTGATCCCCAGGAGGAGAGTTTTAAACTCATTCCTCTGCCAGCTGATGATAAAGGTGAACCCATCCGTGGATCTCTTTCTGTGTCTTGTGGACGCTTGTGTATTCAGCGGAACTATTCTGACAAGATAGATCTTTGGATATTGGAGGACTGCCACAATCACAAGTGGGTTAAGCAAACTTTTAATTTTCCTTTTGAATTGAATCGTAAATCTGCTTTTCGAGCCATCAACACTAACACCGGTGAGGTCTTTTTGGAATCTAATGAGCCGAAGGTGTCGTTACTCTATTATCATAAAAAGACAGGAATTTTTAAGAGGCTTGAGATCGAGGGATTGCCTCAATGGATGGCGGAACTACCTTACGTTGGCAGCATAGGTTTTGGCAGTTTTCCTGGCCGTGTTTTATTGATCGACTTTACGTTTCTACGATGAAATGAGAGATATAGGGAGAGTGAGATAGGGAAAGTTTCCAAGTTAGGGGGGTGTTCAACCAAAAACCACTAGTAAGATGAGTTGAATCAATGGCTAAACTAATGGGAATTTGATGAATTTTTTTTTTTTAAAAGTAAAATTTGATGTATTTGGATCATGTTTGCTTTTATTATTATTTTCGTTTAGCTTCTGTTTTGATGCAATTGCATTAGATAATCATATGCTTGTCTTTAAATTAAAATATAATATAAAGCAATCTTGCATTACTTCATCTGGAGCACCGAGTTATGATTATTTTGCAACTGAACCTTTTTGTTTTCACATATAATTTTTGCAGTATTCTGATAAATAGCAGTTCTCTCTTTTAAGGGGTTTGAACTTTGAAGAGCTCCTCTGTTTAAGCTTTTCCTACTGGACATGGTGAAATGTGCGAGGGAGGTTAAAAATTTAGTGCATGTTCAGTTGTATGCATACCCAAGTTTTCTAGCCTAACAGGTGGCTCTTGTTCCTTGTGATGCTGGAATGTTGGAATTTTCATCTCTGCTGCTTTGAAATTATTAAACGTCCTTGAGGAGTTTCTTCCTACAGCATATTGAACATCAAATTATTTCGGACAACAAAACTAAAAAAAATAAAGAAATCAATTCTACCCAATGTCAAAAAAAAAGAAAAAAAGGCCACAACTACCAGATTAGTTAATTCCAATTACATCCTTGAGTGTCACTTTTTCAGCGTGTCAAATTTACCATGAAACATCTTGTTTCAAATTCATTTAAGATTAATATTCAGTACGAGTCAGTTTCTTTGTTTTCTCGTTCATTCAGGCTTGTGCAGACTAATATAGAAGTTTGAATGAATGGTGTTCTCTGTCAATTCATGAATTTGAAGCTGTAGAGTCATGATGCATCATCCTTGGGCGAAGGAATTGGCTCACCTTGTTTGCACTTTGCACTCATTGTAATTGAATCCAAATCTTCCGTCCTACTTTTTTTGTTCTATTTTATATTCTACCAATAAAAACTTGTCACATATTTATTTAATTAATTAAATATTACCATTAATTAATAATGGTAGTATTTAATTAATTAGATTAATATGTGACAAATTTTTATTGGTAAAGTATAGAGTGGAGCAGAAAAAATAGAGGTGATGAGAATGTATTTTCAAGAGGGTTGTCGCAATGTTAGGTGGAAAGAGCCTCGCGTTGGCTTTAGGGGTGGGGGCAAAATGTTAAGAAATCTTAAAAACTTCCTTCATTGTTGGTAAGCAAAAATAAAGCAAAACAATACATTATAAAACTACGAAAAATTCTACAAAAAAAAAAAAAAAAAAAAGAAAAAGGGAGAAAAAATACCAGCCATATTCAAAGAATGGTAATATTGCTGATTTATGGACGTGTATTTAAGGTTGTTTGACATGAAAATGGTAAAACATATTATTCCTAATATAAACTTCCTTCTTAACTTGCAATGTTTCTTTCTTTGCTAGCTATAACTATCTCTTGCAATTTGAAACTTTCCTAATGCAAAACTTTTAAAAATTATGGCATATTTGGTAGACTGTAATGGTGATTAGTGTGGAAATCATAACCCAGCAAATAGCAAAACACACAATTTGTTGCCACAGTTACATATACAAGTATATGTACATTGGCTACATATTTTGTCACATTCATATATACAAGTATATGCACACTGTTCACACATTTTGTCATATTCATGTATACAAGTTGAAGGTTGGTTTTAAGATATTAAGGAATTGAATTTTTGTCCAATGTTAGTTTCATTGTCAACTATTTTATTTTCACCATGAATATAAGTTTTTCTTTTAAATATGATGATGCCAAAAAAACAACCAGTAAGTCACACGGTCCTCACGCGCTTGTAACAAAACCTGCACAACAAAAAGAGAAAACCTTACAGAGAGCACGGGTGTGGTGCCAGCCAAATACCCTCCAAAGGTCAAGTTAGAACTTCTCACAACTCTAGAGTGCCAGAACTAGGGTGAATTATGCGTACCTTGGTTTGTGAGGGTATTGGGGCTTTTATAGTAGTAGAGGGTTGACATCTCTTCCTTGGGTTAGAAGTCTTTTCCTTATAGGAATCCTTATAAGCGGATATTACAGAATCCTTATAAGCGTATATTGTGGAATCCTTTCCCTGTAAGAGACTAACACTGAGCGTGGGGTACAAGACATTTCCTTATACTCACATGCATGTGGGCTAAGTCAAGATTATGTTAGAACCGTCAATCTTGTGTATCTCCTTCAGCTTAGTGGCGTCATCTTTCCAACCTCCCTACATTGACCTCATCAGCTTAAAGCTGTAGACTTCCTACTGTCTTTACTTATTGATGGACACAAGTAAAGCCGATGGGTTTGTTTGGAACGTCGCTCTTATGCCTTCCCATCAATGAGTGTATACTTACAATTTTACCCCTATCAGTTGCCCCCTACTCCATAGCCTCGTCAGTTTAAGCTGACGGGTTGTAGAGTTGAATTTTATTGCTAATTTTCTTTATTCAGATAGGAGAGAGAAAATCATTTATGGCGGACTCCTCGAGCAGCCATTATTAAATGCTTGGACACACGGCGTAATCCCATTAGCTCCGCTTCTGGACGAGGGTGTCGCTTCGTCTTCTGTGCACATCCTTCTTTATATATATTTCATTTCCTCCTCCATTTTCTCTCATTTCATTCTTGCTGATCATCAGAGATAACCATCACTTCAAAGACTTCACTCATGCCATCGTGCTTTAATTGCTTTTGCTGGAACCGTCTCTTTTCACGAAACCGTTTGCTTTACCTGGTAAGTTACTTTTACTCCTACTACTCATTTTTTACTTTTATCTTGGTTGATTTGTAAAACTTTTTAGAGAGGCCGTCAACTAAGGTTCTTAGAATGCCTCTGTCGCTTATAGGTAGTCAGATGTCTAGAGAAGCAACGAGTGAACAGTCGTAAGTCCGCGAAGGAGCAGGCTACGACGAGGTCTTCCAATCAAGTCATTAGCTTGAGGAGGGCTTCTCCTAGTCTTCAGAGAGGGAAACGTCAACCTAATCTTTTGACGAGAAAATGGAAAATAGTAGAGAAGAAATTGAGGTAGTAAGTGAGGGTGGAGACAAAGATGACGATGAGGAAAGGAGAGAGAGTGACGGGGATGAAAATGATGATGATAAGGAGGTGATAGAAAGTACTTCAGAAGGCCCAAGAGATGACCGTCCCTTCATTCTTCCTGAAGAATGGACGGCTAATAAGTTCCTGCTGACGATGTCGAATAAGGTTTTCAAAAATTTACGTGCCCATTTCCAAATTCTAGAAAACATCCCAATCCATCTTCTTGGAAAGTTTGAAAAGTGTTACACAGGGAAGACCGCGAACGTCAGCATGTACGATGCCATGTTTGCGGCGGGGTTGAGACTACCTCCGATGGCACTTCACCATCAGTTGGCCAATTTTTAAGAGATGACCATCCCTTCATTCTTCCTGAAGAATGGACGGTTAATGAGTTCCTGTCGACGATGTAGGATAAGGTTTTAAAAAATTTACATGCCCGTTTCCAAATTCCAGACAACATCCCAATCCGCCTTCTTAGAAAGTTTGAAAAGTGTTATACAGGGAAGACCGTGGACGTCGACATGTACGATGTCATGTTTGCGGTGGGGTTGAGACTGCCTCTGACGGCACTTCACCATCAGTTGGCCATTTTTTTAGGGTTGTTCATCAGCCAAATCGCCCCCAACGCATGGAGGATTTTTATTAGGGCTGAGATTTTGTGGGGTAGCCTAAGTGGAGGGAACCGTCAGTTCACTCTTAACGGGGAAGAAGGGGCTGAAGTTAGTATTTAATATGCCTGACTCTAATAGGAATTGGAAGAGCAAGTATTTCTTTGTAAAAGGGACGAACTGAGTATGTCGTTAGGAGGAATGGGAGACGATGCCCAATGGTTATTTTGACAACACTTGGGCTTTTGTCAAGGAGTCAGGTTAACCCCGCCTGGTCTTTTCCCTTTGTTTGTTTGCTTCAAACTTCTAACACCGTCTACTTCCCTTATTTTCAGCTAGCATTCATCCTCGCATTACAGAGGAGTAGGAAGAATTTATTCGCCGAGTAATAGAAATCCCGTTGGACGAGCAAAAGTGTCAGGATCTCATCACACTTGACACTTTGCACGCTTATTGTGGGGCCCTTGAGCCAACACTAGAAGCCCGTCATCTCAACGATTACTCCCATCGTCGTAAGTTAACATTTTAACATTTTTTCTTTTTCTATCAGCTTCTCTAAGGCCATCACTTTCCTTAATACTCTCTTTACTTGCCTTTTTTTGTAGAAATGGAGGTAGCTAGGCTAAGAGCCCAGGTAAGGACTACTGCTACACGTAAGAAAGAAGAACGGAAGGCCTATAAGGGGGCATCCTCGTTAACCCCTAAGGTCATTGGTAAAGGGGTGCCGAAAAGAAAAGCTGGTGGGAAGGACGACCATCCATCCAAAAAGGTACCCCCAACCCCCAGGGAGGTTCCCCCTAAGAAGCTGTCGCTACCCAAACATGGGCAAGCAAAGGACTGATGACGACATCCGACCCCATCATCCTGGAAACAAATCGTTGTCTTCTTACACACAAGGACCACGCCGTTGAGATGATGAAGTCCATCATTAAGGATAAGGACGTAGACCCTTGTGCTGAGCAAGGGACGGAGGAACTGGGGTTGTCAGGACTCTTTGACCTTGCCCAGGTACGCCCCCTTTTCACTTCTCTTAACCTATTCATTTTTCATGCTTAAAAGTTGACGGAAGCCCTGTTTTGTTGGCGATGGTTCGTATGCAGGTGCTGTAGGATAAAGGCATTGCTAAGGAAGGGGTGATTACTCACCTGCACAAGCGCATCAAGAACATGACCGATGGGCAAACATAGTATGAGGAGGGCCTTCGAACCCTTAACTAGGAGGTGAAAGAGTTGAGGGAGAAACTGGAGGCGGAGGTTCGTTAGAAGAAGAAAGAGCATGAGGCAAAGGAAACGACGAAGAAAGAGTTGGCAGCCCTTTTAAGCTAGGTGGAGACGGCCAAGGCTGACGTCATGAAAAAGTTCAAGGCGTCGTAAACATTTGTTGATTCCAGTGCCGAATATTATGGGGAAGGGTTTGAGGATTGCCTCAAACAGGTTAAATCTGCCTACCCTCACCTGGATTTGTCTAAGGTTTTAATGAATGACCCTTTGCCGTCAACACCTGCTGGCGACGCTACTCTTGGAGAGGACGACAACTTTACTGAGTCCGAGGCGACTCCAGAGGATGTTGGTGTCGTTCTTGCTCAGCCTGCTACTGTGGACAAGTTCGTCGTTCTTTCGACCCCGTCAGCCAATACTCCAACTCAAGAAGCTCAAGACCTTCCTCCCAAGGGCGACGAGGTCCCACAAGACCCTCCGGCCTCTTGATCCTTGTTTTTTGTTTCCTTCTTGTAAATTCAATCTAATTTTCAAAAAATGTTTCAATGCCCCTTTGTTTTTTAGGCTCTGTTTGTAAAACACTGTTCTATTTATGGTATGTCATATTTGTTGCTTTCAATATGTGTGTATGTTCCTCTCTTGCCCTTGTGAATCCGTCTATTTTTTGAATTGGGAATTTTGTTTTGTTTGCTTCAAATTCGTCAATTTGTGGGCCACTAAATTTTCAACAGACTCATCCACTTTGTGGGCTAAGAAACTTGTTCCTTTGTGGATTTTAATCTCTCTATGTGATGTATCTTGTAGTATTTAACTTACCCACAGGAGACGATCCCGTCATCTTTATTGACTAGGTTAGGAACCCGTCAACTTGTGGACTCGTCTACTTTTATGGACTTATTAATTCCTTCTTTTGGAATGAACTTGTTTATTTACTAATAACTTCTTCCACGTCATGGATCTAGTAATAAACTCGTCTACTTTTGGGGCTAATGACCTCGTCCACTTTATGGACTAATAACTTTATCTACTTTATGGACTGATGAGCTCGTCCACTTTGTGGACTTAGCATAAATTCGTCCACTTTATAGACATAAATTTGTCCACTTTATGGACTGATGAGCTCGTCCACTTTATGGACTTAGCATAAGCTTAACTTGCTACAGTAGGATGTTAAAGATGACACTCCACTATAGCAAAGATGTCAAAAATTTTAAGAATAACATATTTGATATGAATGATATTTTAAAGAATGAGAGATAAAATTAGGACTTAATATTTTTCACATCTTTAACGTAAATACTCTAAAAATAAAATTGTAAAAAATTAAAAGTTAAAACTTTCTTTATTCTAAGACTGAAATTAAAAAGTAATTTTTGTAACTTTTAATTTTAAATTTTAATTTTTTATTGTACGGTGCACCGAATCCCAGCCCCTCAAACCAAACACTTCTGTTCAAACTAACTAAGGTCAGTTTCTGTCAAATGGACCAATATCCAAACTCAACTGACAAAACTAATTTTTTTAAATGAGAAAGTATAAAAGGTCGTACTCATATTTCTGATAAAGTTTTTATCCAAAAAAAAAAAAAAAAATCTGATAAAGATGCACGCATGACGCATCATTATTCATTGGTACATGAATTTGACAGCATTCAATTGTTTATTTTTAAAAAGTAGACAGTTTCAGATGGACAAAGACGTGTCATTACTCTTGGAAGTATCGAATTCCCGCCACATGAATTTTTTTTTTTTTTTTTTTTTTGCTGGGTAATTGTTTATGCAGGTGCTCGAACCCCTGAGTTGAAGGTCATGAAGGAAACCGGGTACCACTTGGGCCAAGGGGCCGGGTCCCGCCACATGAACTTGGTTCCCGTGAAATAGTTTCAGATGGACAAAGTCACTTTCATTAGTGCTCTTGGAATTATTAGATGAGCCTCGTAAAAGCCACGTGAATCCCTCACGTCATGTCTTTTCATCGTTTCCCCTTTTGTTCCGTTGGCTATTTCAGATACACATTTGCAAAAGTCACGGGAGTTAATTGCGTCAACAGAGACTCCTAACCAGGATTTTTGATCCGGTGCAATTATTTACGGCGGGATTGGTTGAAATAACAGAAAAGCGAGAGATAGAGAACGAGGAGAATAAAAAAATATTTAATTTCTTGAGTTTATATTTAATTAAGAAGTTAAAAAAAAGTAAAAGGATAAAAAAATATTTTTTATTTTGTTGAGAAGCAAATAGAAGAATTGAAAATAGAATTTTTACAAATTTACTATTATGTTTCTATTAAATAAATAAAGAGTAACATATTATATATATATATATATATATAAAAGAACTTTATTAAAAAAAATTAACATCAGAAATTTATAAAAATATTTTTCTAAAAAAAAAACCAAAAACCAACCAAAATTGATGAGAAAAGAAACATATGAGCTATGGACCTTATGGTTGTTTCTCATGGGTTATGGACCTTATGGTTGTTTTTCAGAGTGATTGTGGCAAATCTTGATAATTTTACATTGTAGCGATTAGTAAACACTTGAAAATAATTTCTTTGCAGCAACCAAATACTATAAAATAAAAATTAATAAAATATTTTACTCTAGTAAAAGTTGATTCACTGCATGGCTGCGTATTTTACCTTAGTAAAAATATTTTACTTCGGAACAAGTAATTCTACTCAAATCTTTTGACGCATTCAGAATCTCAGATGTCTAACGAGTGAAAAATAAATCAAGCTGGCAAACTTATAATGTCATCGGGTCATCAAATCTACTAAAAAATTTTGACTTGCTTAGCAAACTTCATGACTGACATTCAATCCGTCAACACTCTGACTCAACACATAAGCTGTTTTGTCTTGTTTCAAAAAAAAAAAAAATCCCCTTCACAGCTCACGCGTCTCGTCTTTTTCAATATTTTAGAGCATTCTCATCGTTCTGTATATTTTACACGTCTACTTTTATACTAAAAGTTTACTTTTTCTATTTTATACATTTATTTTTACAAAACATACACATCAATTCATCTATTTTATCACCACTTTTATTTAAATAATTAATTTTCTCAATTTTTTTATTATTTCCTCAACTAACCCTTGTTATACGCGAGCACGCTCTCTCTCTCTCTCAACCAATTTTTTCTGAACCCAATTTTTCTGATTTTGCTCTCTCTTTATACCCATCTCTCTACCCATAACCCATCTCTATACCCATTTCTGAATCAGCTCTCCCTCTCAGTCCATACCGCTCCACAGCTCCCACGAGCTCCGATCCACAGCTCCGAACCACCACTCCGATCCACGCTCCGATCCAAGCTCCCACACGCTCTGATCCATAGCTCCGAACCACCGCTCAGATCCACAGCTCCCACGAGTTCCGATCCATAGCTCCAAACCATCGCTTTGATCCAAGCCCCCACGAGCTATGATCCACAGCTACGAACCATCGCCGATCTGAAATTTGCATATGAAACTCCAATCCGAGCACAGCGCCGATCTGAAACTCCGATCCAAGCACGACGAGAAGAACTCCGATCCAAGCATAACGAGAAGAACGCCGATCCAAGCATTCCGATCCAAGCACGTCGATCCGCCATAAGCGCCGATCCGCTCTCTCTGCCTCCATTGGTGTGTCCGTGTGTGGGTGTGTTTGGTTTTGTGGTGTTTGTGGGTTATTTTGTTGTTGATTTTGTGGTGGTTAATTTTTTATTTTGTCTGTGAGAGTGTGTATCGGAGGAAGAAGCAGATGATGAGGGATTGGTTGTGCAGATGGAGAAGAGAGAGAAAAAAAGAAGTGAAATTAGAAATTATTAAAATAATCTATACACAAGCTATAGTAACCGTGTATATATCCATGGTTACTATAGCTCATGGAAATTTTTAAAAGAATTTACACAATTTTACACAATCTTATTTCGGAAAATTTTTGGCCAAAATATGTAAAATGAGTAAATTTTTGTATTATAGAAGTTTATCTACGTACTTATACGGATGCTCTTATTTATTTATTTTTGCATAAACGGGTTAAGCGGAACCGCCAACAATTTCCCCAAGAAAGTGTTTCAGCAAGTTAAGAGGAAAAAACCCTAAACAATCTACAACTTATTTTCTTTCGCCGCACAGAGGAAAGGAATGATGCCTCTTTTCTTAGGTTGGAGATTTAGTAGGGCTTTGTTGAAGTTGAACACCACCACCACAGCCGCTACTGCCACTGCTACCTCCCTCCTAAATCTAATCTGGCACAACAGTCATGAGCCAGCCATGTCCTTGATGCGTTTCAGAAGCTCTTGCCGATCTTTGCACCTTCGTGAACTATGCACATCCACATCCACATCCACATCCGATCACACCCACCTCCTCATTTCGGCTTTTAACACAGAGACATCTAACCAACACTTCTTCTCCATCCCAATATTCCACCCACCAAAACTCTGTCTTGGCTCCCTCACTCCACTTTTCACACTCCCTTCCCATCCCTTCGGTCTCACCTCTTCTCAATATCTCAACCCTTTTTTTCTCCTTCACCACGCTGACTATCCCCATTATGATCATACTCCTATTCTCGCCTATAACCCCACCACCCAACAAACTCTCACTCTTCCCCTTGATCCCCCACTCCCTGCTGCAACCACAACTACTTGGAATGTTAGGACCCATTTTGGCTTCGACCCTTCGACCAAACACTACAAAGTCCTCCGTGTTAAATGGACTGAACCTATTCCACGGTCGATCCCTAAAGTTATTAATATGGTGTTCACGGTTTTGACACTGGACAGCAACGGTTCAGGTTCGGGGTCTTGGAGAAGGATAAACCCTGTGCTGCCTTTTGATCCAAAAAAGTATGTTAATGGCGGGGAAAGTGTTTGTGTCAATGGTGCAATACATTGGTTAACCAGCTATGGAGATTCCATTGTGGCTTTTGATCTTAAAGATGAGAAATTTAGACTAATTCCACTTCCCCATGACTATAAAGATTTGAACTTTGACTCGTTCCGTTTCCAATTTGAACGGCTATTTGAGCTTGGCGGGTGCTTGGCTTTGATCTCTGACAACGCTACCCAGCATCATTTCACATTGGAGCTGTGGATTCTAAAGGATTACAACAATCATGTGTGGGTTAAGGAGAGTATATGCTTTCCATTTAGATGGAGGAAGCAAGGTCAACCTATTCCCATTGGGACCATCCCTACGGGCGAGATATTGCTAAAGCCGCTCTCCTTGGATGAGAGTGCTACTGCGTGGGTGCTATTCTATGATATGGAGGGACAAAGTTTCAAAAAAATTGATATCACCGGCTTGCCTGAATGGGTTTATTCGAGTGGTACTCGAATTATCAGAACCATTTCTGTTTATGGGGGGTAAGTGAAGGTCAAAATCTAGATTTGCGAGAGGGCAGCAAAGAGTAGAATATGGTACTCTTTTTTTGTTGCTGTTGTGAAATGCCTTTCTAAATGTTTAAGGTAAAGCGCGTAGATATTGTGTTTTCGGAGATGAGTTCTTGTTTTGATTTAGTATTGCTTAAAACTAGTTTAGCTATCTCTAGTTCGTTAATGTTGTCAGTGAAGCATCATGACTCTTTGCTTTGGATGCATTACTTTTAGCTGGAACTTCTTCCTTTGGCTTACTAAACTCATAATTAAGAGGCGGAATTTGGAGCAGGATTTGTAGAGGTAAAATTTCGCCTCCAAATGTCAAATCCCACCTAAAAGAGGCATTCTTTTCCTTATTGCAAGACTCAATCTAACTCCTTCCACTCTGTACATTCACATGCCTCAAACCCATTGTATGACACCATCAAGAGCATCACAAATCAACCATGCCTCAAACTCCACTATATTCACATGGCTTGGCACATTTTGATGTTGATGAGTGTCTGGAGGTTGATGACAATGGGGGAGTCGAATCTGGAGTGGTAACTGGTAAGAAGTAGTTGATTTTGGTTAGCAAGTTGGACTGGGAGACAGCTAGACATGGCAAAACGGGTCAGAATTTTCTGACCCGACCCGACCCGAAAAATACCCGACCCGAACCCGATTTTTTGACCCGAAGCAAAAAACGGGTTGACCCGTGACCCGACCCGTTTTTTTGCGGATCAACCCGACCCGACCCGCGACCCGACCCGAACCCGAACCATTTTTTAAAACTTTTTTTTTTTTGGGTAAAAAAATAGTAAAACTAAGACAATATTGGTTTAATTGTTTATTGTGAACTTTAAGGAAACAATTGATACATTTACATAACTACATGCAAATTAATTGAAAGATAAATGATTGAACATTCTTTAATGAGTAAATATTTTTAGATATCAAATAACAAAGTACATACCAAGATAATCTGGTTACAGTAGAGTTAAAAACACAGATTTAAAATTGTAGACATGTGAGAAACATTCACAAGTGTGAAAATAGTGAAGCTAAAGTATCAAATTAGCATAAATTATGAATATTTAGACCTATTTTTTAATAATTTATGTCCAAAATAAACGGCTTTTCAAAATAAATTATGATATTTCCTAAAGTGTGTGTTGCTTAACAATAATATGATATTCATAAAAGAAATCATGTATAAAAAGTAAGCAATCAAATTTTAAAGTATATCTCAAATTGAAATAGAGTGTCAACCACAACTGATAATAGATTATAAAATCAATTTTTAAGATTGTAAATTTCTTATATGTTTTTATTCTTTATCAAATGAGTTATCCAATAAGTTATTTGCAATTTTGTTTTATATTTTGGAATGTTGATATTATGTAGAAATAAAACTTGTGTATTTGTTTTACTTATCTTTGTGTTATTTTGTTTTAGATAGTAATGTTAGGATTTGTATAATTTTAAAATTATTGAATAAGTATTAATAAGTTTAACTGAGTTCATTCTTGATATAAGTGGTGAATTCAAAATAATGCATTTTACATCAAGTAATTTGTTGCATAACTTTCCAAATAACAGATACATATTGTTTTCTTTATAAAAATTAAATAAAAAAAAAAATTCATGCGAAAAATACGGGTCAACCCGACCCGACCCGAACCCAATTTAAACCCGCTTAAAATGACCCGTTTTTAACCCGTGACCCGTTTGACCTGCAACCCGATTGACCCAACCCGAACCTGACCCGACCCGCCCGTTTTGCCATGTCTAATTTTGACAATATCTTAGCCCTTTTCACACCAAAAAAAAAAAAAAAACCAATAACAAAGCAATATGATCTAAAATATGGGAAAACAAATAGTAAGCCTAAAAACAAAAGTATAAATTTTTTCATCTTAAATCTAAAAAAAAAAAAATCATTTACATCTTAACAAATTTGAAATAAACAAATACATAAAAGTTTATTGTATTTAGATCTCACTTGGAGTTCACTTAACAAAAATAATTCATATGTTGATTGTATTTAAAAACAATAGATGATTTCTGAGATTTAATTTTAGCAATAATAATTATTATCTTCATCATATTAATAAACAATATGCAATGAACTTATAGTTTATCTTATATGAGAAATGCTATGTTTATAATATGCTCATAATAAAGCTTAATTGGCAAATTGTTACTAGTTGTTACTAATGAGAAAAAAAGAAGTAATTTCAGTAATAAGTTTAAATTAGAACTAATAACAACTTATAATATAAAATTTGTTGGAAAAGTGTTGTAAAAATGTTTTAGATGTAGCACTTCTTATCTTTTATTCTCTTGCTAGTATGTATTACGAAAAATTTTGTAATAAAGAAATCATGTAGATTGCAAGATTCTTTTTTTTTTTTATACCCAAAATACATCTTTTTACTGACCTCCCTAAAAATATATTCTAGAGCCGCCACTGATATCATATCATGCAAAGCAGCGAAAAATAAATAACACCACGATATGATAATCTAGGAAAACCAATGAAATGAACCATTTCAAGGTAAAAACCTGGGGAGGATTTAACCTAACTATTCTCAAGGTAAAACAAATCTACTATAACAGAATTGAAATTTTTACAATCATATTTAACTCTAAATCTATTGCTACCTTTAGTAGTATCTTACTAACATGACCGCGTGCAAGCTCCGAATCCACAGACTCTTTTTCTTCTTGGATTTACACCAACAAAGCCGCCTTGCTTGCGACTTTGAGATCCCACTCAAAGGTTTCAGATCACCATCAGTAATGATCTTAATACAGCAATTATATTCTTCCAACGCTTTATTGTAGTTCTTACTTCGGTAGATTCTTGTGTAGTTAAAAGGTACAAAATCTCTCTGATCTCACTAAGACTAACATACAAATCTTTTCAGCCGCTTCAAGACGTGGCTAAGGTTTCCTTTTTATACATGGAGAAGTTTAGATAAAACCCTAAACATTTTCCCAGGTTTGGGCATATTTAAAATTCTGCAGAAAAAACTGGACCTACAATTTTCGATCGATCGAGCGTAATTCTCGATCGGTCAAGCAAGGCAGAACCACACTCCCTTTTTCTACAATCAGCTAGACTTGAACCTTGAAACAACCATTTTTAAGTACTGCCTAAAAACCTAGACTAGACATGTTTTGTTCTCAGTTTGCTAACATAATACAAATATGATTCTAAATATTCAAATCTAAATCTTTAGAACCTAACACAAATAACTTCCAAGCTCATATCATTTCCAAAATGAAACTGAAAAGCTATTCCATAACTAACTTCTTCTTGCTCCATCTACTTTTTTTTTTTTTTTTTAAGAAAAAAACACATGCACAGTAGAGAGAATGGGATATAACTTTAGTTATATAAATTTATAAGATCATATAGATAGAATTAAAACTTAAATCCCTTTTAAGAGTATTATATCCACAATTAATCTTAAGAATCACAAGTGCCTCGGCCGACTCCTCTACAAATTAAACAAAGATTTCCAAGTCTTCCAATTTAATTATTAGCTAGATATAAAACCCATTTAATCAGGACTTCATCTCAACTAATTAATAATTTGGATAATACGTACTTAACCTCTTTCTATGCAGAAAGTTTAAAGAACCCACGGACAAGAATGCCAGACTAGTGCAATTAATGAAATGTATATACTTGTGGATTCCAGTTAGCTTAACTGGTAAAGTCTTTAATAGTTGCATAAAAAATATGGGGTTCAATCCTCGCGTATACAAAAAATTGATTGGCGTCTTAGTCTGATGATAAAGAGCTGTCATCAAGAACGGACGTCATAGGTTGAAACTCTCTAAAAAAAATTAAAAAAAATAAAGAAATGTATATACTTTTATCAAATTATTAATAGATTTACGATTTTCTAATCATTTAAGCTTTAAGACAATCGAGAATTTAACAACTTCAAATTAAATTATGTGCATCCAAGATATATCCTATGATAATTTTGAACAAATCCATGCTTGAATTGTTTCGCCTGGAATACTTCCAAAAGTGAACCTGTACATAGTACACACAGATCAGGTTGTACTATGCCATGCACACCAGTAGAAAAGTTCTGTATTTTTTTTTTTTTTTGGTTGTGTGGATGGAAAGCCTAAAACCTTTATTCTTTGCTCAAGAAGAATTACATCAACAAAAACAGGAGCAGAGCCTAAAAAAAAAATAAAAAATAAAAAACCTGTTAGGCAATTATTAAGAGACCATTTTGCAAGAATATAAATAACTCTATTCAGATCTCTAAGAACCGAATTGAACTTCACATTATGTAAAAGAGCTTTCAACCTTAATGTATTTGAAATTATAGTTGAAATTCTCCAAGGAATATGAGAGTCTAGCTCTTAAAGCACCTCAATGCACACTTTTGAATCACTCTCAATTAATACTTGGCTAATGTTGTGGTTGATTACTTGCTGAGAGGCCCAATTAATTGCTTCCATTTTTGTTTGGACAGAGACGTTGGTTTCTACTATAATCACTAAAAACTGTAAGATTAATGTGTGTGGCATGATTAGTCTAATCATATCATATGTGTTTCTCTTCTATAAGTTTTATAAATTTAAAAATTAAAAAAAAATTTAAAAAGTTTAAAAGTTAAAAATAATAATAATAATAATAATAATAAAAAGAAGAAGAAGAAAAGAGAGCCAAATTCTCCTTCAATATCTTTTAACGAGTAAAGTCAATATCAGAGAAGCACGCACCGAACTTGATCATGTCATGTGGATATTCACATGACAAATGACCAATAAGTACATGCAGTAATAAAAAATGGAAGATACAATATAAGTACAGAAAGGAAAAGAGACTAATATGGCTCAACAACCATGACCTAGTTCTAGACACCGAAAATCCGAATAAGTTACGATATTTTCGTGATTGATTATAGAATACATTGAACCCATTTTGTAAAGGGCTAAAGTCTTTTCATAACAAAAATGGAGTCAAATTATGTTTAATGTACGTAATTGAACTACGAATCAATATTCAATTGATGGCTAAATAAGTGTTACAAGTGAATTTTGCAAAATTTTCACTCTATTATACTCTATTATCAAGCACACCCACATGGCACAAATCTATGGCTTTGTAGGTAGAGAATTAAAAGGAGGTGGAGTGCTTATTGGTCGATTTGTAAAAGTTCTACCATTGAAAAGGATTGAAATTCCTTTGGAGGTGTACAAGTTCATCATATGTTTTCCACAGGGTCATCAAACTCATGCTTATCAATTGAGCTAAGGAGATCCAAATGAATGAGAACTCTACCACGATATGGTGTTTTCTTCTTCCTATGTTCTGGACAAATTTTGTGTGGGTAACATTTTGTTTAGCAAACATTTACACACATTCACATTAGGACTTTTATTATTCTTAACTTCTTGTCCTTCAATCTTGTGAGTCTCAGTTTTTGTTGTCTTGAGATATCTCTCATTAAATTTAGGCTTTTGAGGACTTGAAATTTGGCCAAGCTAATCTATAGAGAAACTTTTGAGTTTTCTGAAATTTTCAAATTTATCTTCTAGTGTTTTGACTAGGGCTGTCTGAAGACCCGTTTCAACCGACTCTCTTGCTAGCTAGGATACGTGTTTTGTAAGAAATGTAGGAAAGTGAAATGAAGAAAAATGGATCATAACCTTAAGACTCATCTTGACCCCCTGCCGAGTCAAGTTTTATCGCAATAGATGGAGGGATGCAAGCTATAGTTGGCCTAAGGAAACTTAGGGAAGAAACTCAAGGTAGAGGTTTTTTCATAGTTTAAGCTCAAGAAAATTAAAGCTTTCTCAATTGTCTTAAAATGACTATCTTTCTCCTTTAAAAAATGTGCAAAGATGGGATATTTACAGGTAGGTTAAAGTCTTAGATTAATAGTAATTTTAAAAAGTTTAAAAACACTATCGCAAATTTGCTCAAGCAATAAGGGTTAAGCAAAGTTTTGGTTTGGCTCGAGATATATAACGTAGTTGTGTCAACTTCAAATAACCATATTTTAATCATTTAAAATTCAAATTAGGTCAATTTTAAAACCATGTTGAAGTCATGGATGTCTACTTTCTGATCAAATGTGTTTCACCCAAAAATTTGTTTTGGGCAACTTAATTTTGAACTAGACTAACCCTAACACAATTCTATTGATACAACCCAAATAAAACTATATTTTAACATTATGACCTGCCAAAGCATCTATGAATCTTAACACAGAGTTTAGTCTATGTTAAGTATGCAAGTATGCCGAAAGGGTTTACTTATTGCGTCTGTCTTGATAATAGAGTATAATAGAGTGAAAATTTTGCAAAATTCACTTGTAACACTTATTTAGCCATCAATTGAATATTGATTCGTAGTTCAATTACGTACATTAAACATAATTNTGTTAAAGTGTTTTGTGAACAAAAATCAAACGCCAGATAATGAAATAATAAATTATATAAAATTTTAAGGTTTTTAAACCAATCAAAGCCCTAAGCTTGAATTTCATTCTCTCTTTCTCTCTGTGTATCTTTTGCTTGTTTCACATTATTTTTCTTTGTCACTGTCTCCCCATATTTACATTTTACTCCTACAATTTTTACACTATTGAAATAGACAACGATCTCTTTATTACTCAAATATTATAGCAGTTCTTGAAATTCCTTCTCATGCTTGAGGTTTTGATATATATATATATATATATATATATATATATTTGTGTACGTGTCAGTAATGCATTATCGGAAATAATTATGTTTGGAAGTTTTGATATCTATATGTATATGAACATGGGTCACATGGCGTTACATATGCATTTAATGATGGAGAGGAACTGTAATTGCTTCCAAAGTCACTCTTCTTATGTACTTTCCTCACAAGTTTTTTTTAAAAAAATGTCTTTAAGATCAAATGGTGCTTTTCAAATGGGGCAAAAAAATCCTTTAAAATCTCTAATTGCGTTTTTTAAAACAATTTTGGTAATTGAGACATTACTTGTAAAGTGTGAACACTCTGCTTGATCTTGTAATTTTTTTTTTTTTTAGAATACTAAGTATTTTAACACACATAGAAAGAGAAGAGAATGTCTTAAAGAAACTGACAGTAATATATATCCAAAAATAGCAAACTCTTAGATATATCTTAATCTTGTATCTCCAAAAAGTCTTAAAGAAATTGATAGTGCTTGATCTTGTAATTGATTAGGATAGTTTGAATTGAATTATATCATATGATTGATTGTTTATCTCCATTTACTCTTTATCAACTCGTGACAAAAGCGGGATAGAGTTGCAGATGAAACTAGGAATTTATTTTATTTTATGTCAACTAGGAGTTTTAATTTGAAGAGCATAGAAAATCCTCGTTACAAATCTCGTTCAAGCACACATAAAATTTTATTTTTCTTTGATGAAAACCAATACATAATATACTAAGGACCATGTAATGGACCAAGATTTTGCTTCCATTTTACGAAAACAAGCATTGCAAAAAGCCAGATAATGAAAACAATTGGTAGGATTAACTCTTGGAAAGCGATATTCAGCAACAATGCTCTTCACCCTACTCGTCGTACTCGAAGAACCATGATTAAAATTTTGATTCAAGGAGCCACTTGAAATAAAAAATAATAATAATAATTAAAAAAAAAAAAAAAAGCAATCATATTAGTTGAAAGTTCTCAATCGAGGCAATTCTGACGAGGATAGGCACGGTGCACCCACGTGGAGTAGGTGATATTTCACTCCTTATTTGATTCACAGTTGCACCTGGGGGGACTCATCAAACCCATATATTGGAATTTGGAACCACACTCACACCATCCATGGAATTGGAAATTGTAAGCTTCTTCTTGTATTGTTTTTGGCCCACAAAACAAAAGTCAATTTTCTCACAAAGAATTCCAACCAACTATGGTATAACATACAGCTAACTTAATTTTTTCAAATTCTATACGTCCCAAGAATTGCGTTTTGGCAAATGGGAAATACAAGGATAGAGATATATCTTGTGGGAAAAAAGAGGTGGCTCATGCTCATCACGTGCATGGAATCTCGGTTTCACAAATTCTTTTTATGCAAAAATGAGATGTTTGGTTCTTCTCAGGTTATAATTATTTATTCTGGTCTTTGAAATGTGCGTAGAATTATCTTTCTAAAATTATTATGGACTCATCAAACCCATTTATTGGAATTTGGAACCACACTCACACCATCCATGGAATTGGAAATTGTAAGCTTCTTCTTGTATTGTTTTTGGCCCACAAAGCAAAAGTCAATTTTCTCACAAAGAATTCCAACCAACTATGGTATGAAATACAGCTAACTTAATTTTTTCAAATTCTATACGTCCAAAGAATTGCGTTTTGGCAAATGGGAAAGACAAGGATAGAGATATATCTTGTGGGAAAAAAAAGGTGGCTCATGCTCATCACGTGCATGGAACCTCGGTTTCACAAAGTAAATTCTTTTTATGCAAAAATGAGGTGTTTGGTTCTTCTTAGGTTATAATTATTCTAGTCTTTGAAATGTGCGTAGAATTATCTTTCTAAAATTATTATGGGCTTTCCCATTGACAAGCTAAAATTGCCCCACTCATATTTGTTTTGAGTGCGAGCACATAGGCATGCACGTATTTGTGTCTCTGTGTGAGGGAGGAGGAGAGAGATTAAACCCTTGATGATCTAATAGGGATGCAAGATTGTGTGCTTATCTTTACGATAAAAGTGTAAAGAGGAAAGTAATGAATATAATTCACTCTTCGGTGGTGACATCTTAAGAGTGTATATAAAGTAGCGTTAATAGTGAATTCATACGAAAATCAACAATAATCTGTCAACTCAAAAATTGTGAAATTATTATGAAAATTTCTTTATTTGTAGTATTATTATTATCTTTATCTAGCCCCCTTTTTTTTTCCTTTTTTTTTTTTGAATTAAATAGTTATAATAATTATAAGGGAGAAGAGATTGGAACCCTAATTCTACTTCTAAAGAAAAAATCATTGTGAAAAATTTCTTTATTTGTAGTATTATTATTATCTTTATCTAGCCCCTTTTTTTCCTTTTTTTTTTCAATTAAATAGTTATAATAATTATAAGGGAGAAGAGATTGGAACCCTAATTCTACTTCTAAAGAAAAAATCATTAATATCTTAGCTTGTTGAGGATCTGTAGCCAGTCCCAAAATTACTGAATTCATAAGTTGCAACTAAGTACCAAGCAACACAAAAGAAATACCTCCAATTCCAAAAATTCAGAGACCACCCAAAGAAAAAACACAGACACAGTTTTTCATCTCCGGGCACTTTTTCCTCAAAGTTTTGGCAATAAAATTGTTGAGCATTTACCATTTAGCAATAATTTTTTGGGTCAGCAATTTTATTTTTCCTTCTTTGTTTCTTTTCTTGCTTTTCTCCCCCTAATTTATGAACTCCCAAAAGAAGTGTAAAAGTTATTCTTTAATTAAATTTAATTACAAATGATATGGCATAATTAATTTATAATATATATATATATAAACATCTTTTATATATAAAGAATTTTATAATTAGTTTCTCCTTCATGGACAATTTGGATATCAATAGGGAGTCTTTTATTGTTTGGGATGGATCCATATTAATTAGTCTTCTTATTTATTCTATAATTACAAGATGAGAATTTCGAGGCATAATATTGACAAAATGAGAATCTGAAGAGAGAGAGAGAGAGAGAGAGAGAGAGAGAGAGAGAGAGAGAGAGAAGAAGTTTTTAAAGAATGAACTTTGAGGAAAATTATTCTGAATTTAGTATTAAATTAATCATAGATTTTTCAGGATTTAAAAGAATGTCAAATTTCATTTTGAGAAATGATTTATTTAAAATATATTGAAAATCAATTATTTTGTAACTTTTTTTTTTTTATATAGTTTGTTCACATTAAATGTATACTAGTTTTATTTTTCATTATTATATATTTAGTCTTGAATAATAAAATATTTTTATTCATACATTCTCTTTTCTTTTCTTTTTTATTGTTCATATTTTGTCCCCTCAAATTTAAAATTCGGGTCGGTTCTGGTACATTGCCCAAGCTTATAAAAAAAAAAAAACAAAAAAACATTAAAAAATAAAATAAAATAAAATTAACATTCTTTATAACTACCAACTGAGATCTCTCTCTCTTTTCTTCAAAATTAGAGATTCAAGAAGCATACTTTCTGTGGAGGAGGGTGTGCTTAAGATTAAGCAAGCAAGCTCGTTAATCGAAGATCATAGATTCATATAATAGTAATATTAGATCCAATTATGCATGCAAAGAAAGTTGCAACAAGATGGCGTTCCTGAACATATCGCTTGGCGTACTCTTTGATTAGCTAACTGCATTAAATTAATTTAACCTGAGTGATATCCTTGATGGTACTATAGTAACAATAAGCTGGAGCTCATTAAGCTATAAGCAACACCCAAGAAGTTCATTAAACAATATGTTTTAAGAAACTGAGCCTTGATATATATATATATAGTAATTAGGTAGTTGTATTATAATAATAAGAAGGGTAACATAACTACAAAGCTTCAATTTCATGACCATATATACGTGTGGAAGTGGTTGTTCTTAATTTCATGTCCTTTTTTGATGAACTTAATTTCATGTCCTTTAGCATTACTTTCATGTTAAAATTATGGTTCAAAATGGACAGACGTAAGCAAAATTAATATTTGTAGAGGAAAAAAATTATTTAAATGAAACATGCATGGGAAACTACGTACGTACAAGCATGACACGAATCCTTTTTGCCCTATCTTTCCCACTTTTTCTCCCATTTTGATAGAACTTCTCGAGTAGACATTTTCCCACTTGCTAATGGACAGCTGCACAAATCCTTTTGTACCGTTTTACTCTATCCACTATAGAAAGCTAATGAAAGAATTGAACATATATATATATATATATATTTGCAAAAAGCTCAATACAGTTTTCCGTACTATATATAAAAATTTTCAAGTGAGTAAAATAACGCGGTTTTCAGCAAAAACTAGTGACAACCAAAACATTAGGAATCATACTTAGCATAATTAACCATAATGCTACAAGCACCAATAATTGAGCGATCAATTAATAATCAAATTTGAGACGAAATCCACTAGAAAACTATATATATTACCATAATATCTTCTTTATATGCTGCATGATCCTGCTACAAATTCTACTAATACAATTTTTATCCCCATATTGAAATTAATCTCAGCTCAAATACTTACGGAACCATTTTAGTTGTAATTATGCCATTTCATTATTGTCATTGCTAGAAAACTAATAAACAAAAACAGGCTATTATATATCATGATTATTTTCTAATCCTTGTTTTGTCTAGGTTTAGTCTATATAATGGGTTAAGACTTTATATATTGTTAGTAGGAATTGCAATTGAAGATCGGCATTTAGGTACTCGTCCTGCCTTACCCTAAATGGGATGGCTTTTATCTAGGGTTGGCCCAAGCATTTCATAGGCCTAAGGCGAAATTTTTAAATGGGCCCTTTATGTTATCACTTAAATAATATTTAACTAGTATTTTATATAATTTTTTTTTTGATCCATTCTTTTTAGTCTTTAATATGATTTTTTTTTTTTTTGAGAAAATACTAAAGTTATAACAAATTTTACTACAAACTAGTGTTGTAATGAATGTGATCAATGACATGAGGCTTACAAAAATACTAAAAATGTTATAAAATTTATAAGAGAATTACAAAGATATATCACCAATCACAAATATTCATTCAAAAATGCATTCAATAGTTTGTTAAAATCTACTTATCATATTCATTGTCTCATCAAATTATAAAAGTTATAGAGACCATCACGCACTCTTGGTGCAGTGATCACTCTACAAGTATAAGTTCTTGTAGGGTATAGGGGGCAATGGCCAAAAATGAAGTCTCTAGAAGAGAGTTTTGCATATATATATATATATATATATATAGACTTAAATTAAGTTAGAGTATAATTTTTATTTTGTATAAAATAATTAAATAAATAAAATTTATGTAGTAAAATTTATATTATTTTTAATATTTTCCTATTTGAATTACTTGTGATTAGTAACACATTTATTTGTAAGACTTATTTATTTAAATTTGTCTTATCTCTATCTCTAGCATTATTTAATTCTTTGAGCCTCCTTAATAGTGAAAAAAAAAATGTAAACTAAAATGTTTTAATATCTCCCAAAAATATTTATATATAAAATAAATAAATAAATAAAATTTCCCCAAATTTGGAGTCTCCTCTAGTAAGGGGGCCCTAGGCAATAGCCTAATTGGCCTAAGCCTAATGCCGGCCTTGCTTTTATCCGACCCATGGAGTAAATGGGTGGGTATGGGTACAACGTACGAGGTTGGTGTGGGAGTTGAATCCCCCACTCCAAACCTGGCAACTATATAATATATATACACACACATAACTCTCACTATTCTATCACAATAGCCTTAGCCGCTACCTTTCACCCTCAAGTGCTCCCTCTCTCTCTCACAGCCCTTTTTGAAGATGTCGTTTTCCACCTCTCTGTCAATGATCTATGCTCTCCCATATGTAGGTCCTGAGGAATCAAGAAATTTATACAGGAACTAGGGTTTTTTTTTTCATTGTTTTATTTAACTTCTATTTTAATTTGTTTTGTTTAATATCCTTTTTTCTACATTTATCAATGCTAAATTGATCAGAAATTCCAAAACCAAAACATGGAGTTTTGATTATTTTGAAGTTTATGCAAATAGGAAAGTTTCGATTTTAAACTTTTGTAGTACTTGGTTATGTGAATGAGTCCCTAAATTTGGCTTTGAGATTTTCTTTTTCTTTTTCTTTTTTCTTTTATCCTTTTTTTTTTCTCCTTTTTTTA
>NW_027070259.1:32059-84699 GCF_002906115.3 Quercus suber
TTTTTTTTTTTTTTTTAAATTACTAGTATAGATAGATAGGTACTAATTTTAGCAATTTGGTTCAATAAAATTACATTTTACCCTCTTAAAAATATCATTGATTGTTTTATGATGTAGGACAAAATATTCTAATTAATTTCTGTAATATTTTATATTTGGTATTTTTATGTAATTTTCGTTATTTTAGGTTTATGACATTTATTTCCTTGTTTTTAGGTGTTTTTTAATATTGTTTAGTCAAATTAGGGTTTTATATGCTTTCATAGCCGCCTTAGGGTTTCTAGTTGCCCTAGGGTTTTATTGACTGGCTTCTTGATTTAGAAGAGTATTTTAATTTTTGGAAGATTTGTGATGAAGAAAAGGTGCTGCTTGCATCTAATAAATTAGACAATGAAGCAGAGGAATGGTGGGAAGACATTCAAATCGATAGAAAGCCGCGAGGTAAGCATCCAATCTGCTCTTGGCAAAGAATGAAGAATGTATTAATTGATTTATGGTTTCCTAATGACTATTATGATATACTAGATTACACAAGTGTTGATTATAAATTTGTATATTCATATGAAAATCAATATGTTCACAACAAGAAAGGTCAAAACCAAAATTATCACAGCCAAGTCCATGCATCAAGTAAAGGAAGAGTTTGAGGGCTGAGAAGAAGCAGACTTGCAACAAGTTGTTGAATTGAAACTTGAAAAGAAGATTGAGTTGACTGTGGAAGATCACAGAAATCAAGAAATAGTAATTATTGAAAATATTGTGGAAGATCCACTTGGGTCAAAGGTGAGGACGAGTCCCTCACCCTCAACACCGAGGTTCTGGTTGATTTATTGAAGACGACTACACAATATGTTGATTTTCTTGGAGTAGAAAATTTTAATTTCATTATCAACCCATTTTTGATTAATGTTGCAAATAAATTGAAAGTAGATGAGAAGAAATTTTATGCCACATTTTATGAAGAATTCAAGTTTCAGAGCCTAATCAAGTTATTAAGACATTCAAAGTATTTGTTTATTTGGAGTGGAAGATTTCAGATTTCAAGAATGAACTCGAGGACGAGTTTATTTCAAGTGGAGGGGCCTGATGTAGGACAAAATATTCTAATTAATTTCTGTAATATTTTATATTTGGTATTTTTATGTAATTTTCGTTATTTTAGGTTTATGGCATTTATTTCCTTGTTTTTAGGTGTTTTTTAATGTTGTTTAGTCAAATTAGGGTTTTATATGCTTTCGTAGCCGCCTTAGGGTTTCTAGTTGCCCTAGGTTTTGTTTTTACTATTTAAACGCATTGTAGCCTCCAAAGGCAGGGCAGTTTTTAGATTAATAAAAATACAGACTTTTTGTCAAATTCTTTTTCTGGTGGATTCCAGTTTATCACCTTGTGGATTCAAGGAACCTCTCGTGGATTTGAGAAACCCCTCATGGATTCGAGGTTTATTATCCAGGAACTAACAGTTTAGTTTCTGTTTCATCAAGAGAGTATCGTGTGTGCTTCTCTTCAGGCTTCCGTGACATCATTTTAAGAGTAATGCTACAACCACAAATTTTTATACAATATTTTTACAAGATAGTAAGGTACAAATTCTTACCAAGGAAGTCGATACCGTACCGGTACCGGTTGCATACCAGTATCGAAACATTAACGTTTCGTACCGGTTTAAATACCGGCCGTACCGGCCATACCGGCCAATTTCGGGCAATACCGGCCGGTACAGAAAAAAGTTTTTTTTTTTTTTTTTTAAGTTTTGTAATTTTGTTATGGTAGAATGATAACTTATTTGCATTAACTTATTAGTATTATTTGTTTTCTTAGTATGCAATGGTAACTTTTAAGCTTTCCATTTTTTATATTGTGTGTGTGTGTTTTTTTTTCTTTTAATTGATACTAAAGTCTAAAATTATTAATAATTAGTTTTGAATTGAGGAAATGTTTTATGGTAAACTTTTATATTTATTATAATATATATACACACACATACATACATATATATATATATATATATATATTTAAAAATATAAAAAATAGCGGTAAACCCGAAACGGTACACCGGTATTGACCGGTATCCGAAATATATCGTGCCGCTGGGCAAACCGGTACAACCTCCGGCATGGTATTGACTCCCTTGATTCTTACTAGTTCACATCTATGCCAACCACTTACATCATTTTTTTTTAACTTACTAATCATCACTTACCATATCAACAATTTGTTATAAAAATAAAAAAATAAAAAAATAAAAAATTGAAACTCTAACATATTCCAACTTTTGAAGGCCATAAAAAAAATTAAAAAAAAAAATCATACTTCTAAAATCTAAAATAAAATATACAAGCCTAAAAAAATAACCCATCATCAAAAATTACTAATAGCTAAGCAAAAAAAAATTTAAGCCCAATCAACTAATTTTACCCAAGACAAACAAACCAGCCCTTTAACAATTTTAAACAAAATAATTTTATCTTTACCCAACAGCAGATGCAAGCATCAAAGACACACACACACAAAACACTCAACGACTGAACTGCAGTAGAGTCAGAGGTCAAAGCCTTCACATGTAGTCAACAGTAGAACCGCTGCCCTTAACTATAAGTCTTGGCTTCGTCCTTGATGAAATGAAGACACTCAAGCCTAAAAACGCCATATTCAAGCATTGCTTTGGTTGATGACAAGTATCTCACCATTGAAACATGATCAATTTAGGTCAACTTGAAAATGTGATGAACACAACTCGTTTGAAGAGCAAAGCCAAAAGCCTTACTTCCTCTACCATTGTTATGTTGTTGCAAATCGCTCTCCCTTCTATGGCTCAAGCTCCGCCTAAGACTCGACGAGACTTTTAGATGTGAAGATCACATCAATAGTCAGATCTAGCGAGATCTCCACCAAATCATTGTGCACCATCAACAAGATAACCTATTTGACTGATCCAACCACCGATTCTCCTATGCTAGAGGTGGCCTTGTGAGTAACATTGAGTTTTTATTTTTTGAGAGTGGTGAAGGTGAAGATGGTAAGATTGAATAACTAGTTGGCTGTATGTTTTGACTTATATGTGGACTGTTGCTTTTTTTTTTTTTTTTTTTTTTCAAAATATGGGTTAGTGGGAACTGGGATTATGAGAAGGTTTTTTTTTGTGGAATTATTTTTTGATGGGAACGGTGGGTTGTTGGGACGTTTCAATCCTATTTTATAGGCAATTTTTTTGCAAGAGTTAAAAGACGTAATTTTACCAAATTATCCTTTGATTTTGTCTCTACTTAAACCTAGGGAAATAAGGGTATTTTGAAACCAAAAAAGAAAAAAAAAATTTCTAATCCAAACAGGAAAAACCCCTTAAATAGTAGTATAAAAAATTCTAATTTAAAACCTATAGCGACGGTCTCTAAACTACCAGAATAGGTATTCAAAATGAAGAAACCTATAACGGCCGTTTTAAAATCGCTGGAATAGGTATTTGAAATGAAGAAGTCTATAGCAACAGTTTTAAAACCGCCGGAATAGGTTTTTTTTTCAAAAAAAAAATTAAAAATTATAATTTAAAACCTATAGTGGCAATTTCCAAACCACCAGAACAGGTATTCAATATGAAGAAGCCTATAACGACGGTTTTAAACCACTAGAATAGGTATTCGAAATAAAGAAGTCTATAGCGACGGTTTTAAAACCTCTAGAATAGGTTATTTTAAAAGCAAAAAAAAAATAAATAAATAAAAATACTAATGTTAAAACCTAAAAATGAAGAAGTCTGTAGCGACGGTTTTAAAACCACCGGAATAGGTATTAGATATGAAGAAACCTAAAGCGGCGGTTTTAAACCACCAAAATAGGTTACTAAAAAAAATTAGAAATAAAAATGCTAATTTTAAAACCTATAGTGGCCGTTTTAAAAATGCCAAAATAGGTATTCTAAATAGAGAATCCTATAGCAGCAGTTTTAAAACCTCCAGAATAGGCTATTTAAAAAAATAAATAAATAAATAAAATAATAAATACTAATTTCAACACTATGGCGGCAGTTTTAAAACCTCATAATAGCTCTACCTATTGTGGCAGTTTCTTAAAGCGCCACAGTAGGTATTCTATAGCAGTGGTTTAAAAAGTGTCGACTTTAAACTACCATAATAGGTCAACCTATTGTGGCAATTTCTAAAGGTGCTGCTGTAGGTCTCCTATAACGGCGGTTTTCAAAACCGTCCGGAAAAAAACATTGCTGTAAGACAAGTTTTTTGTAGTGAACCCACATATATAATTCCAGGTGATAGTTGGTTGAAAGCTTTCATACCCATGCCTTAATTGGGTCGATTTCCAAGTTGACACTAAAATCAAGTCTGACCAACTTGTGAAAACCCCTAATTAAAAGCATCTAATCTATTAATTACCTTCTAGCAAGAGTTGGCCATGTTCAGCCATTGAAATAGTTACATAGTTTTCAATTGATAATAACTAGTCTTGTACAATTAATATGTACAAGAAAAATGAGTTGAATAGTAAAAAAAGCCGGCTTTTGCCTTAAAAAGGCAACTTTTTTTTTACCATTCAACTTATTTTTGTTACTATTCATAGGTCTCACTGTACTTTTTGACACTATTCATGGGTCCTACTGCATTATTTCAGTTACCTTTTAGTTATTTTTAGCAAAAAAATTTCAATTTTAACTAAATAAATTATTTCCAAACAGACACATAGTGAGTCATTCTCTCAACGGAAGTCACTTTCTTCTTACAAGAGAATAGAAATTACTACATACTAGCTTCTAGGATATCTCATCCAATTATTTCATACACGTTTTTTTTTTTTTTTCCTCAAAAAAAAAGTATCATCGTTTTTCTTTGGTTTTGGTGGATTCCTAGTTATACTTTTCTTTTTTTGGTTGCTTTCTAAATCATATAGGAGCTCTTTAACTATTTTTATCCTTCTTATTATAGGCCAGATGCTAACTCCAAAATGTATCTTCTAATAAGTTGGTCTCTTCTTCTCGTTATACTTAGGGTTATACTTAGGGTCAAATATTACTTCAATGAGAAATCTTTAGTAAGCACGTAATCAAGTATGGAGATAGAACTTAGAGTTAGGGGGCGGCTGCTGGCTATCAGCAGCAGTTTTGGCCTCTATCTCTATTGCTACTTAGCCACTGTGTGTGCGAGTGTGCATCTATTAATGGGTAAAAACAAAATTATTTTGTTTAAAATTTTTCAAAGGGCCCAGTTGTTTGTTTTTGGTAAAATTGGTTGATTGAGATTAATTTATTTTAGCTTTACTATTAGTAATTTTTTGGTCAGTGGACTAATTTTTTTTGAGTTTGTATATTTTATTTTAGATTTTAAATAAATAAATTGTTTGATGGTCTTTAAAATGAGGAAAATGCTAGAGTTACAAATTTTTCTACAAATTGTTGATGGGTGAGTGGTTATTGGTAAGCCTGTATATTTTGTTTTAGATTTAAAATCAATAAATTTTTTTGTGGTCTTTAAAATGAGGAAAATGCTAGAATTACATTTTTTTTTTTTAACAAATTACTAATGTGGTGAGTGGTTATTGGTAAGTAAAAAAAAATGATGTAAGTGGTAAGTCCAAATGTAAACCAATAAAAATTTACTACCTCAACAGTTTGTAAAAATGTTATTAAAAAAAAAATTGTGACTAGGGTATACTCTTAAAAGAATCAATATATAATATTATTAGGGGGAGCAAAATGTAATTTAATAGAACAAAATTACTAAAAAAAATTATTACTCTATACACACACACACAAATATTTTATAAAAAAAAAAAAATTGGGGAGGGGGGGGGGGGGGAGAAGATTCCCCCCAAGTATAGTGGCTTCATCCCTGCACATAATTAATAAATTTAAGCTTCCAACCAATTTGGAACTATCTTTTTCCAACTCACCATGTGACAATTAAAAAGATCATTTATATGTAATTTCAGTCAAATGACCCTTTTATTAAGTTATGTGACTTTTTCCTCAAAAAAAAAAAAAAGTCATGTGACTTGGTGAAATAATACATATGAATAATGTGGGGTCATAAAGCCCAGTGATATGCATCCACCTTCTATACTAGGCCTAAAACCCATGCTGAGGCCCATAGTCACATATGAAGAAGACAATGGTGATCATGGCAACCCAGGAAACCGTGCCGAGAACAATTCTATCCTCGGCTAATCAAGGCCAAGGTTGATGTAAAGTGACTTACCGACAAAAATAATCTTTCAAAGTACTCCAGGAAAAAAGATAAGTACAGCAAGTAAGCACACTAGAGCATGGTAGTAGAGCAATTCCAGGAAAAGTTACTGTATCAACATTAAATGCTCCACAACTAACACTCCGACCGCATTAAATGTGGAAGTGATACCTGAGCAGTGGCTTTTCAGACTCATAGCTACTACCTAAGAGCTTTGGGAGGAGGTTGATGTGACAAAGATCAACAACAACAGATCTGACATGCACGTGTATGGTGAAGATGAAGGGGGAAAGTAGTATATAAGGAAGAAGGAGCTCTGAGAAAAGGGGATGAGGATTTTTACCTGAGAAAACACTGTAACAATTTGATATAACTTTGTAACCATTGTCATTATCATTCAAGAAATAATAAGTGGAAGCTCCTCGAACTAGTGCCGAGGATTGAATCACTTGCCTAAGTCCATATTCATTTTACTTATTCTTTCTTTAAATCATCTTCAGCTGTTGTTATACTCATCAAAGCCAAATTCTTCAACCCACTCTCTACAAATTTATTATATTGGGCTTGTTGGACTTGAGTTCACTTATCCATTATCCATAGTGCTCAAACCCAGTCCATACAAATAGAATTATAATCCAAATAGTTTATTGGAGATGATTTCTCCAAACTAGTTTAATTAGAGCTAATCTTTGTCCATTTCATTGAGGTTTTTTGGCATCATGTCCTTTCATTTTCCTAGAATCCGCCCATTTTCCATGAAAATTTGTATTGTATATACATATCAAAGGTTGAGAATGCTAGCAATTTATTGATACATGTTTTTTTTAATACTGAATTGCAATTTATACCTTAAAGTTTGTAGTGATTTTAATTTTACGTTTTAAAGTTTCAAATTTTGGTTTTGTATTATATGACATTTGGATTTAAGGCTTTAAGCCCTTTTATCCATATATCGTGATGAAGAGCCCGTTACGTGATGTCTCAACTCAAACAATGTAGTTTTATAAATTCAAATTTTGCAATTTTAGGGGTATCAAAATTACCCCAAATTTAAGTGTGTAAATTGCATTTTAGCCAAAATTATATCCTTTTTCTTTTTTAGAGAGTTTCAACCTATGGCATTTGCTCCTAATAATAACTCTTTATCATTTTCCTAAAATCCACCCATTTTCTATGAAAATTTGTATTGTATATACATATCAAAGGTTGAGAATGCTAGCAATTTATTGATAAATGTTTTTTTTTAATACTGATTGCAATTTATACCTTAAAGTTTGGGGTGATTGTAATTTTATCTGCTCCTGATGATAACTCTTTATCATCAGACCAAGGCACCAATCAATTTTTTGGTGTAGGAGGGATTGAACCCCAAATCTCTTATACAACCATCAGAGACTTTACCAGTTAAGCTAACTGGAACCCACAGCCAAAATTATATCTAACATAGCTATAATAGGGTTCAAAATAACGTAGTTTTGAAAGGAAATATGGTATTATTTTGAGCTTAGTTGACACTTAATGAATGAAGGATTTATATCCAAAAAAATACGTAACGATTAGGGGTACAAATTCATGATTATTGTTCTTTACCATTACATCATAACACCAATTATTTATTTATTATTATTTTGTAAGTAGGATTTGATTCTAGGTCCTTATTCGACGACAAGAGACTTTACCGATTAATTAATGTAATTAACTAAAAGTCATTTGATACCTATAGAGTTCTTTAAAATCTCACCTTTAAAAAAAATGCTAAGATTATATCACATCATCTATATCCATTAACATACTCTAAAATAATGGTTCCAAAAAAAAATTTATTCTCATTAATTCTATCCAACCAAATAAATGGAATAGAAGATTCCAAACAGTTATCTCTCTCTCTCTCTCTCTCTCTCTCAAATCCCATGGCTGGCCAATCTAGTATCATTCTCTACGCTAGGTTGAAGGTACAATTTTCAGAAATTAAAAGCAGTTCTCACTAGAAAAAAATAAATAAATGTCTTTCTAGCTCACTTGATCTTAGTCAAAGGTCAAGAAACCAAAACATGAGAGCCCGCCATGCACTTCAAGAAATTGAAATTTTTTTTATTATATTTATCAAAGTTTTAAGATATTTAAAATACTACTCGAATTAAAGGTATTTCAAAAAGTTTTTAATATTTATTTTAAATAATTTTAATTCCTACTATAATTTTTGGTTTTACTAAAATTTGGTCCCGAATAATGTGTTTTTTTCACCTAACTAGTTTTTTTTTTTTTTTACAATATATTTTATTGTCAAATTATATTATGAAAATATTTTCATTAGTTTACATATGAATTTTTTTTATTAACCTATATATCATATAGCTTAATTGATATTTCTTAAGATCTGTTTGGTTAGAGAGGTGAAAAAGTGAGATAACAGAAAATGGTGAGAGAATGGAAAAATGGAAAGATAGAAAAGATTTTAATTTCTTTCATTTTTATTTGGTTGAGAGTGGAAAAGTGGAGAGATAGAAAAAGTGAGTTTGTATAAATCTACTCTATACCCTTGTTAAAAAATAATGCCCAATCAAAACAAAAAAGTGACAAACAACCAAAAAAAAAAAAAAAGAAATCACCCAATTTTATTAAAAAATAAAAATCATGTCTAGTTAAACAAAAAAAAAATAAAAAATAAAAGAAGAAAAACAAAACAACTATCACACCCACAGCCTAGAAGAAAACTTTTTGATGGGTTCAGCCATTTAGAGAGGAAATATTTGGGCCACCAATTTTTTTCCTTCCCTTCCCTCTAACTAAACACCCACAAAAAATGTTTTCTCTCCCATTTTCTCTCTTTTTATTTTTCCATCATCTCTAAAATCCACCCAACCAAACATACTCTTAGTGTTTCCTATATATAGAGACATTTAAGATTAAAATCTTTCCTTCTCCAACTGCGAATTATAAAAAATAAAAATAAAAATCTTAATGTTGAAAATGTATATTGTTTTGACGAGTCTTTTTGTAAATCTTCATGTCAATGTTATAAGATTACTTTAAATATTATTAAAATTATAATAGACTGATATTAAATTACCATTATTTTCACCTATGTTTTAAAATATTTAAAAAACAATATTACTTATTTTTTCCTTAACATAACCATGATATAAATTTGGAGAGTTCTTGAACTAATTACTGAAAATTTTATTTTTGAACTTGTAATATATAAATGAGAGAAAACACAAAACTAGTATTTGTTGCAACTCTATAATGGTATATAACTCTAGTTACTGTTCAAAGTATTTTGTCTTTGGTTTGTGTTAAGGAAAAAAGAGTCCATGAGATATTTTGGTTTGTAGTTATAGTTTTTTTTTTTTTTTTTAATGGATTTCAGGGTATATTTACTTATATGAATAAACATCCCTCTTACTTTTTTTTGCTTGACGAATATATTTTTACTTTTAGCTCATTGGTTTTGCTCCGCTCAAATTCATAAAAGGGAATGGGTTAGCTATCCTAGCTATCTACAGTGGAACAGAAAGAAGGAAAAAAAAGAAAAGGGATATAAATGAGTTGGAAAAGTAATAGAAAAAAAAATCACAAATAAAATATGATTCTACTTATTACAATACTATTAAATTGGCTATATTTTATATTTTATGGATTTGATTATTATAACTACTACTTTTTTTTATAGAAAAAATAACTACTAAATTAATTACTTACACTGGAAGGCTTTGGCACATGACCTGTCTATTAGTTTTTTTTTTTTTTTTTTTAAATCAGTAATATACTAATATGTATATCACTAAAAGATAGAATCATATGTACATATGTTTGGATAATCTGAATTGAATTGTACTATTTACAAAATTTACCAAAATTACTCCAATATAACTGTTTATTAACCACTGACAATGAAATTTGAAAAGAAAATGCACAATTTTAGAGAATTTTTTAATAAGTTTATACAATTTTCCTCATTTCAATTTAAATTTAATCAATCAACCACACCATAAATTCTATATATTTCTTTATGGAATATAAACTTTGTTTTTTTGGACATTATGTTTTATTGCATTTTATTTAAACTCTTGATCTTTTAGAACTATATATATAAAAGTCCTTGCACCATTCCAAAATAAAATATAAAGTAATATATACTTTAAAAGGAGAACCCAAGTATTTTGCTTTCCAATATAACGTATCAGTGAAATTTTCCAATAAATTTCACTTTTTGCTCTATGAAGTTGATAAGGAATGGTGACAAACTTTATGATGTACCTTATAAAAGCTTCTGAAAGATCCGTTCATAATAACATGAAACCCGGCATGTGAAATCACGACTTGGTGGGTGCATATAAAAATTTGGTGGTGCCTAATCAAATTAATCATTGGGCTCCCATAAAATAAAATAAAATTTTAATCATTGGGCTTTTTCTGTGCACATGAGAACATTCTGAAAATCATTTGCCTTTTGTCAACGAGGGTTTTTAATTCCTTTCTTAATATATTTTGTTTATTATCATTTGGAGTTTGGTTAGACTAAAGGTCTTATTATGAAGGATTTTATTAATGTGTGTCCTTAGAATATACATTAATTTCTATTTTTGGAAAAAAAAATTTTCGAGAATTAAAAAAGTAATGACAGCTTTTTTAATTTTCGAGAAAATATTTTCAAAAATAGAAAGTTTAATGTGTGCCCTAAGGGTACATATTAATCAGACCTATGAATGAAAAAAAATCTTACCAGGAAAATTGCAAAAGTAATATTAAAAATTAAAGAAAGAATAGCAAGTTGGACAAATAAAATAGTGGGATATCAGAAATAATAAATTAATAACGGGAGTGGCTTGTGTCCAGTGCCAATGAGCACTGGACATGTTGCGATGCGGACACGTGTCCGTATCACAATGGCTCCGGTGGCCAGTGTCCGCATCGCAACAGCCCCAGTAGCCACTGGCCACTGGACCAAAGCCGGACCCATTAATAACACTCATTTGAGTAGGCTCTTTCTCTAGCTATATATATCATTTTCAAATATATCATTTTCAAATTTATTTGACACAGTTTTCAATAATTAGATTCTGTTAATGAGGTCAGTTACGATAAGTTTGAATGAATGAAGTCAATTTCTATCATGTCATCCAAACCCTATGGCAGGAATATATAGTACTAGGCGTAGTCAAAATCTTTCTTGTCGCAACAACTTGATCTAGATTTTATTGGCGCACGTTTTGTTTTTAAATATATTTTGCTAGATGCTGTATCTCTGGTGCTGTTGCATATATGAGTTGCCTTCTACCTCTTGAGAGAGAGATTTTGATAATCATGCAATAGTCATGTGATGGTTCATTTTGAGTTACACTCGTTAAATCTGATGTACTTATTTTAGTCCTGATGAGAATACCAAACCCACCTTTGGAAGCTATCTCACCTTATTACGAAGAAAGAGTTGGACTTTGAGGTTTGATACAACTTTCTCGAGGAACTTGCTTTTCAAATCAAACCCTAGTGCCTATTAATTTACCAGTAAGTTTAGTGGCATAATAAGTCTTACAACTTTTTTTTTACCAAGTAATTAATAGACTGTGATCGATATATAATAAAAGTAATATCAATGACAATTTTATATAAAAGTAATGTTAGATTAAGGCCAAAATGGCCAAATACCACTTATTTTTGAAATTTTTAGCAACAAAACATTGTTTTGAAAATAAATAAGAAACTACCACTTTTTTTAGAACTCGAGTTTCAGAAACTCGAGTTCCTCATCAATTCTCCACCGTGGCACTGCTGAGCTGGAATTTCTGCGATTAAAAAAAAATTATGTGGTACTCGAGCTTGGTAAACTCGAGTTCCATACAACACAATACTTAAGTATACCAGGCTCAAGTACGTTTTATAAATAAAATATAGATAAAAAAATTTACACGGTACTCGAGTTTACCAAACTCGAGTACCGTGTAATTTTTTTTTTTTTTTGAATAATCGACAAATAAACATAAAGATAAAAATAAGTGGTTTTTTATGTTTTTATTTATTTAAACAAAAGCATTGTAAAATATAGAGATTTTAATTTCAAAATATGAATTTAATTTCTACATTAATTAAAATTGTTCATTGTTTTCTCATAAAAATTGTTCACTATTTTCTGTGTAAACTATTTCTACGATTTTGCATAAAATTATTTTCTTGTCAGCATTATTTAAGAAATTGTTCACTCCCTTTTCTGCATAAATTATTTTCTGTTTACTGTTTAAAAAATTGTTCACTGTTTTCTCATAAAACACCTAGTGAAATCGTGTTTTCTCATAAAACACCTAGTGGAAACGCCAGCCACCATTCCCTGTGGAATCTCTCTAAACAATACATACCTACCATGCTCCTACAATTAGTATTTGTTCATTGTATCATGATACAAGATTGTGTCCACAAATATGAGATAATAGTTTTATTGAACGAGATGAAATTTGATGAGCTTATATTAAATTTGGCCCCGCCCCCACGTTTAAATCCTAGCTCCATCCTAGTCTCTTATCTCTTCATCTTGACTAATTAGTAGCTTTGAAACTACTATACATTGGGTATGATATTGTCACATGAATTGTCCTCATGACACAACATTTAATTTGTTAGATATCAGTTATTTTCGTGTCACTAGACCACAAATTAATCATCAAACGATAAGAAATACTCCCTCCGTCCCACTTTTTTTGTCCTGTTTGAAAAGTCAAACTTTTAAAGAGAACATCATTTATTGTCTTGTCTACCTTTTAAAAATGTTGAGCAGGGTCAGCCATTGCTAGGACAATAGAATTTTTTCAATGTGTTCTTTGCTTGTAATACTTTGATATTTATGCTCTCAAATATCAGAGTATTGCCAAGCTGTTGAGCAGCACGTGTGAAATCGTGCCAAGCTATTCATAAAATCTATTTTCTGCATTAATTCAAACTGTTTTCTACATGTGGTTCGTATGACTATAGTTGGCATCTGCATAAATTATTTTCTGTTCACTATTTAAAAAACTGTTTGTTGTTTTCTCATAAAACACTTAGTGAAATCGTGTTTTCTAAATTTAAAAGCCAAATCTGAATGATTTTTCATGTTTAAATTTCACAATAATCGAATTGGTTTTCTACATTAATAAAATTTGCTCTCTGGACATTTTCTCTTCAGACAATGTTATTTTCAGGCTTGTATCAAAGACAGCAGTTTGTTTTCACGTTTATCAAAGACTGAAGTTTTTATTCAAGTAAGATTTTACTAGTTTCTATTTTCATATTCCATACTCCATTTTAACCTTATTTTGAATATATCTATTTTGCTATTTACTTCTTTATTATCTATATTATCATTGTTTATGCTTCCCTATTACTATTGTGCTTTCTCTTGGGTAGTCATTGGTATTAGAGCATTCGGATCATAAAACACCTAATAAACAGTGAATAATTTATGCAGAAAAAATAGTGAACAATTTTTCAAATAATGCTGAAAAGAAAATACTTTTATGCAGAATGCTAAAAATAGTTTATGCAGAAAACAGTGAAAATTTTTTATGAGAAAATAGTGAACAGTTTCAATTAATGCAGAAAATAGATTTTATGAATGCAGTGAGCAAATTTGAATATACAGTAAACATGATGTACAGAGAGCAAACTTTATTAATGCAGAAAAACCAATTCGATTATTGTGAAATTTAAACATGAAAAAGCATTCAGATTTGGCTTTTAAATTTAGAAAACACGATTTCACTAGGTGTTTTATGAGAAAACAACGAACAGTTTTTTAAATAGTGAACAGAAAATAATTTATGCAGACGCCAACTATAGTCATACGAACCACATGTAGAAAACAGTTTGAATTAATGCAGAAAATAGATTTTATGAATAGCTCGACACGATTTCACACGTGCTGCTCAACAGCTCGGCAATACTCTGATATTTGAGAGCATAAATATCAAAGTATTATAAGCGAAGGACACATTGAAAAAAATTCTATTGTCCTAGCAATGGCTAGCCCTACTCTATGTGGTGCTGTGATATTGGAATTGGACTCAATCAAAAGTCCCCTTGCAGGAGTAGGAGGGGTAACCTTAGATTCAATTGCAATGTTTTTTCATATGCTTGAACTTTTTAAGAACACTGGTTAACACAATAAGATTCTTTTTTTTTTTAATCAAATTAACAAATAGCAGTTTCGAAGGGAACCTCCAATCTTCTGAGAAGGAATCCCAAAAGTCCAAGTCATACACTCATCAGAAAGATTAAGGAAACCATATAGCAAACAGAATTTTCTTTGCTTTACTCCTCCATCGGGTCTATCTTACAGTCAACACTCAGAATATTTATCTAGGTTTTTCATTTTTGCTCTCTTTCAATATCCTCCATACATTCCAGTCCATACCTCTAGATTATTATTTCTTATCGTTTGATGATTAATTTGTGGTCTAGTGATGTGAAAATAACTGATATCTAACAAATTAAATGTTGTGTCGTGAGGACAATTCATGTGACAATATCATACCCAATGTATAGTAGTTTCAAAGCTACTAATTAGTCAAGATGAAGAGATAAGAGACTAGGATGGAGCTAGGATTTAAACGTGGGGGCAGGGCCAAATTTAATGTAAGCTCATTGAATTTCATCTCGTTCAATAAAACTATAATCTCATATTTGTGGACACAATCTTGTATCATGATACAATGAACAAATACTAATTGTAGGAGCATGGTAGGTATGTATTGTTTAAAGAGATTCCACAGGGAATGGTGGCTGGCGTTTCCACTAGGTGTTTTATAAGAAAACACGATTTCACTAGGTGTTTTATGAGAAAACAGTGAACAATTTTTTAAACAGTAAACAGAAAATAATTTATGCAGAAAAGAGAGTGAACAATTTCTTAAATAATGCTGACAAGAAAATAATTTTATGCAAAATCGTAGAAATATTTTATACAGAAAACAGTGAACAATTTTTATGAGAAAACAATGAACAATTTTAATTAATGTAGAAATTAAATTCATATTTTGAAATTAAAATCTCTACATTTTACAATGCTTCTGTTTAAATAAATAAAAACATAAAAAAGCAACTTATTTTTATCTTTATGTTTATTTGTCGATTATCCTAAAAAAAAAAAAAATTTACACGGTACTCGAGTTTGGTAAACTCGAGTACCATGTAAATTTTTTTATCTGTATTTTATTTATAAAATGTACTCGAGCCTGGTATACTCAAGTATTGTGTTGCATGGAACTCAAGTTTACCAAGCTTGAGTACCACATAATTTTTTTTTAATCACAGAAATTCTAGCTCAGCAGTGCCACGATGGAGAATTGATGAGGAACTCGAGTTTCTAAAACTTGAGTTCTAGAAAAAGTGGTAGTTTCCTATTTATTTCTGAAACAGTGTTTTGTTGCTAAAAATTTCAAAAATAAGTGGTATTTGGCCATTTTGACCGTTAGATTAATCATTGTTTACTATCTTAATAAATTGTGAAATACTCCTATTTTTTTCTTCCCCACTCAGTACAAAGGCCTGCCCAAGAGGCAAAACCGTGAGCAAGAGAACTACAATCCCTTGGTGTATTATGGGTAAAAAACCAAAAAGGGATGAGATAGCATGGGCTTTAATTTCCCAAAGTTATTCAGTAGACTGGCTATTTACTGCATGCATCAATCACCAAGCTAGAGAGCATTACCTGCAAAGATAACAATGTCAGTTTTGTAATGTCTGCAGCATGGTTGTTAATTTATAGGAGTAGCTATTTGGTAAACTATTCTTCAATCAGCCTATAATAAGTAAACTGTTCTTCAATCACAGTCTATAAATTTTATTTATCTCCTAAGCAAATATATATAGTTCATGCAAAAAAATTAATGATGGTTTTGGTATCCAGAGTTTTACAATTTAGCAATATCATGCCTCCTGTGCATGAGGATAAATTGCCCAAGTACTTGTTAGAAGTGAAAAGCCTTTGAATTACCTTGGAATTGATTTTAGCGGGTGGAGTCAGTTGCCCATAGAAATTTGATTAACCATGAGCATTATTGTACTATATACTTTGCGATATGCAACTAATTTAAAAGAAGTTCTCCTATGTCATAATAAAAATAAATAATAATAACAATAATAATAGTTCTGTAGTATCATGCAATATTTAAGTTTAAATTCACCTTCCCACTTGTAAGATACAAACAAACAAAAAAACCGTAAGCACTCAGAGCAAGGAAGAGATGTGTACTATAAATTTCCATTCCCTTCAAAACAAAAAGATGATAATTTATTAATTTTAGGAAGCTAAAGAAAATAAGGAAAAATAACCTCATCTTGGTTGGTTCTATAGTAATTTTCTTCCCCTTCCTTTTCACTTGACAAATGATAAAAATAAAGCTGTTAATCCTGAGAATTTCCAATGCCCATAAATAGCGGGTCAAAATCTCCATATCTTTGAACAAATACTTTTACGACTCTAATCATTGAATTAGTACTAATCTTGAACGTGAATTTTGAAATCAAGCAGTGTGTACAATAAGTATGCAATAATCAATATACGATAGTCATTACTCGGAAAAAAAAAAAAATCACAATCAAGTGGGTTTGTTGAGATAATTGCGTTAGTAGACTTTTTTTAAAAAAACAAATGTGGAAAAAGTTTCGAAATGACCATAAGACAAGACTTTTGGGACAACGTGTTGTATTACTCTTTGTATTATGGTCAATTCGAAATCTTCCGTACGATATATTAGAAAGTATGCCCACAACGACATTATTTGGAAAGAAAATTTTCTTAGAGAGTTATCTTCCAATTTCCGAACTAATAAGAAAAATTTCCCCCCTGTATACTTTTTCTTTGGTTTCATTTCATTTATACAAGTTTCTATCTTTTCTATCAAAAAATAATAAGACTCATTTAATTATTACATAAGTCACTGAGGAATAATAACATATAACTCATTTAATGGTCGTGTTATTATTCAAACACACAGCTAGTATTCTAGATTGCGAATGAACAAGCAAAAGAAAAGATGCATAAAACCACGTATTCAATCTTGCATCATCCCAAGCCAACCACATCAGTACTACAAGCTCAAGCTTTGAAACAAAGATAGACGCCATGCATGATACCTAACATCATAATCGTTTTTTGAGATGGGGTTTCCATTTGGGCTAAACTAAGTGTGCGGTCTTCTTACGTGAACCAACTCTTTTTTTAGCTTAAACTTAAAAAATAGTTGTGTTTGTTTTATGTGTTTTCTTTTGAGTTTCCTCCTGAATCGGGAGGATTAAATTTTGTGGGACCGCTCTTAAATTTTTTTTTTTTTTTTTTTCCCTCAATCAAACAACAGAAAACACTCATTTTCTCTTCCATTTTCCTTCCCCTTTGGCCCTTTTCTTTTCTCCCATTTTCACGGCAACCAAACACATCGCCCCGTTTAAAAGGCAAAAGGAATTATATGGATCCGTTTGGATACAACTTATTTTTGCTAAAACTGAAAACTGAAAATATTGTAACAAAATAATTTTTAAATATGTGAATAATACCGTGGGACCTATTTTTAATATTTTTAAATACGTAAACAATATATGCACAGTGGACAAACAGTGCATACATTGTTCATAAACAATAAATTTTGTTTCTAAAAGCCAATAACTATGACTTAAAAAAATAAATAAAAATTAAAAATAAAAAAAAAAAAAAAAAAATCATGGGGAACATATCTATCAGGTGTGAAACATGGGGAACACGTGATCACATGAATGTTGGAAGAGGAAGTTGGGTGAGACCGATGGTGAGGGAAACAGTCAACCAACGGCTTTAATGGAAATCTTCTAAATACAAGACCAGCATGTGCTGTCAAGCCAAATTATTAACTCACTGATCCATAAATAAATAAACATAAACAAAAAAAAAAACAAAAAAAAAAAAAAAAAAAAACCCCTCTAAATCCACAGAAAGGCAAAGATTTACATGCACTAGCTAGGATGAAGTGTAATTTGTAGGGAAAAAAGGGGCTCAAAATCCAAAATGAACTTCTTCTTTCTTTTTGTGTGGCAGTTGTTCCAATGGATTATGAGCACAAAATTATTGATATTATATGAACACTCCTCATCCCTAAATGCTTCTCCAGATATGTTTTCTATACAGGGTACTGCACGTGAAATGTAAAAGAAAATTATAGATATTATATATGAACAAACCTGACCTCTAAATGCCTCTCCAGAAATGTTTTCTATACACGACATTGCACATGAAAGGGAAAATTTAATTATGTCATTTTAGATTGGGTTGAGCTTTATCATATAAATGTCGGTTACCTTCCCTGGATTCATGATTGTCAAAGTATGGTAAATAGGGAATTGATATTTAAATTGTGTATTTAGGGTTATTTTCTATGTAAATCCTTCTTTAGGAATAGTGCCCAACAATACAAGTGTATGTCCTTCACATTGCTGGGTAAGCTTGAGTACCTAACCACATTGCTGGGTAAGCTTGAGTACCTAACACTTTCCCAAATATGTACTATGACTTTAGACTTAATCCAAACTAGTGATCATTTATAACGGATTCAAAAGAGTTGTCAGCCCACTAAAAACTGAGTGTCGACTAGTTCTATATATGCACCTTAGTCATAGAGATTTCCAATGAACTCCTGTGCCCGTGTGTAAAATGAACTACAGGTTAGCATACGACTTAATGAGACCTACTTTCTGATTAGACATAATTTCTCCATTGGAACCTTGTCATAGTCTAAAATTAAAAATGTTATAGTCAAATATTGAAAAAAAAATAAAAAGTAATTAAAATGATAGAAAATAATGGAGTTACTGCCTAAATTATAAGCGAATGTTTTATTAAATTTTTGTCGTGTGTAATCCTATTATCGTCAAAAATAGTTAAAAAGAAGTTGTTGCTCATGTAGTACAAGGAAACTTCTTAGGTACTCTCAAAGTATAATGAAATAGTGTTCTCTCCTCTCACATTTATAGTGGACCCTACCATTAATTTTATAAAAAAACCTCACCATAAATGTGAGAAGAGAGACATTGTTCTCTGTATTCCGAAAATACCTAAGAATTACTCATAATATAGCTACTGTCATGTTGTGTCCTTGTTACCATCCAAAGTAATTTCAAAAAATAAAAAAATGGGAATCAAATGAAGTAATCTATGTTGATTTGTGTCAACATGTAATACCAACAGAAGCAGTGAAGCTAAATGTTGACACGGCTATCATAGATAAATTCACAGCATTGGTTGTGGTGGTTCAAGATGAAAAAGGTGAGGTCATATCTGCTTGGGCTAGGCAGTATGTTCTTTGTGACCCAATGCAGATAAAAGCTACAGTCATACTTTGGGCCTTACAGTCAGTACAAGTTGAGGAATTTCACAAGATCATCGTGGAAGGAGATGCTAAAACATGTTTTTGATGCTTTGTAAGTCTAGCTTGTCTAATATAGAGTGGTCTATGTCCACATTGTTGAGCAATGTTTTAGAGCTTAGTAGTAGATGTGTTTCTTGTGATTTTGGTTGGGTTAGAAAGGATGCGAACTTTGTTGCTCAAGCTCTCGCTAAGTATGCTTCAGTAAATAGGTCGCTTATTCGTTGTAATATGTTCTCCCTCCCTCCCTCCTTCAATATTCATGGAGGAGAAGGATGGTTGTGTTTTTGGCTTTTAATGATATCGTGCTTTATTCACCCAAAAAAAAACAAAACAAAACAAAACAAAAACTTAACCATTAGAAGTACAAGTCACCCAAAAATAAAAGTAGGTACTGTAAAAACTTCCTTTATTAGTTTTGTTTGAGAGGTCTTTTTCTTTGTAAAACATGTATTATGAACTTTTAAATTGACTTCTAAAAATTTCCTACTCGTTTTTATACTACTTTTAACAAATAAACAATTCAGAAAGAAACTCCAAAAGTACTAGAACAAAATCTAACGCAACTTTAACCCAGTAGCATTAAATTTCTATTCGTATCAGCTGTCAATATGATGTTTGTATCATCTATAATTAGGCACCCAATTACACCATTTTTGTTTATCAAAAGGCCAAAGTACATAATTGAGATTCAGTGTAGTAGTTGAGGGTTGGGACTATTGCATCATGCAGTTACTTTTCAAGAACTAAGAAAGAAAGTTAAAAACTTCATTTTTAATTTTAGCCCTTGGATAAGGAATTTTTTTACTTATTAACTTTTTATCTTTTTAACTTTTCTCTCTCACATGAAAGGTACATTGTGCAATAACCCATGCCATAACGCAATCAAATAAGACAACAAAACTGCTAATCTAGCCCATTTAGTCATTCATGAGAAAATATTATTCCAAAATTTGTGTACTTAGCTGCGTTTTTTTCAATGTAAAATATTTTACGAAAATATTTTCTTATTTTCAAGTGTTTATTTGCTTGTAAAATTTAGTTAAACTTGAAAAATACTTTCAATTGACTAAAAATTTGTCTGTTAAAACTTGTAAAATATTTTACCCTTAAAACAACTATAAAACATTTTCCATGTCTCTCTAACGCACAGAACCACACCCCCCCCCCCCCATCCCACCTTCTTCCCTTTCTTCACACAAAGCCCTCATCTCTCTTCTTCTCTTTTGTACAATTCACTGGGACTTCAACTAACAAGCGAGGGTAAGGGTGGCCAATGTCGTGGCGGTAAGGGCAGTGCAAATCGTCAGTTTGGGTTGCTATCTCTCTCTCTCTCTCTCTCTCTCTCTCATTAACGGTGGCGCGCCTACAACAGGGGCTAAGCAAAGTTCAATCTCTAAAAACAAAGCCACCAACAATAGCTTTGACACCCAAGAAGCCACCAGCCTAGTTCAACAAAGCAAATTTGATGATCTAGGTTTGGGTTCTTTCAGATCTGAGTTCAGGTTGCTTTTTTTTTTTTTTTTTTTCTCCTAATTTTTGTTTGGACTTGATTAATAGTCATGTTTTTTTTTCCTTAGAATTTTCTAAGAATTTTGAGTTTGGATGGTTGATGGAGTGGATTTGGTCGGATTTGAGCCAACCTAATGGATATGGTGGCTGAATTTGTGGTGGTTCGTCGTGGCTAGTTTGTGTTTGCATTTTCAAGTTGAGATCACACCAAATAGTTGAAAATTTCTTCAATAAAATATTTTACATTCCGAAGCAAAATTTGGGTAATATCTCGTGAAAATATATAGATTTTAAAGAGAGTGGAGAGAGCTTTCATGTATTCCAGGAAATTGAAACAAAACCAAAAAATCTCTTGATTCAACTTCTCTCCAGCAAAATGAAGTACACCCACACACAATATCTCTTTAGCGAATACACGCAAGGAAGGTGTATGACAATCTTTGTTAACTAAATAATGAGTATGAATTAGGAAACAATTCTTTTTCATTCAAATGAAGAATGGAAATCATAAAGACATCAATCCACTAGAAAACAATTACACTATATATCTTCATATTCTGTTACTTTGTACAATAAAACGAGGGGGACGGGAGTAGTATGCTTGACTATTGAGACACCTCCTCGCACCTCACAACTGATATAATATTCTTCCCTCCTATTCCTAGAAAGAATGCTGGCCCCAAGAAAATATAAAAACTGAAAATAAAGTACAAAATACACTCGAAGCGCTAAAATCTATCCCTAACCCTTTTAACTATCTGAACCAGCCTAATTAATTTTACAATTCTAACTTAAAGAATAATTTTACATCCGGGGCAGTGAATGTTACAAAGGAAAAAAAAAGAGGGGGGGTGGTGTAACCCATGGAGGGGAAAAAATTGGAGTGGATTTACAGTGTGACATTGACTCAGTTGAAGTTTCGCTTGAATCTTTGACAGAATTTGATGCACCAGGAGAACAATGCCAAAAGAACCACGGCCTTAATCCTGTAAAAATTGGAAGGCTGGATTCTCAAGAAGATAGGCAGGAGGCTTTACATCAGTAAAATGCTTCTCTTGGAGGGAACCAGAAACATCATCAACTGAGAAAGGAATGCTGCATTCAAAAAGCATTATTAGTGGGAGTTTGGGACATTAGATGTAGAAATTTTCTTTAGCCATCTCAGCCGATTACTTCAGGAAAAAAAAAAACAAAAACAAAAACAAAAACAAAAACTAAACAAAAAAAGCATTCTTTATCCCCTAGTGTTGAGGAAGAGAGTTCTTCTGCTGAAATGCTATATTTTTTGTAGTATATTAGATTTTCTATAATGTTTTTTCTACGGTTAGAACTGAGTGCATGTAAACCTGGAATTATCATCCAACAAGAATGAGTTGCCATCATCATTGTCAGAGTCCTCCGTCATTAGAATCCTCATGCTGGAGATAACCTGTACAAATAACAGGTGGAGTACCACATTAATAATTTCAGTTTTTTAACATATACACCACATTAACAACTATCAGGCAGGAAATAAATATCTTTGAGCAATTTTAAACCAGAGTTTTATCAATTTGATTTTCTTGACTTACATCTTGTGATACACTTCTAGTGTTGTAATTGTCATCCCAGTATAGCGTACAAATTCTATAAAGCTGCTGAACACTCAGGATCTGAAGACAGCAAGCAATAACGAGTGAGAGCAATTCGAGCAATTTACAATTCATTCATAAAAATTAATTACTTCAAAATCATTATCATTCAGGAAATTCCATAATTACATTAACTTTAAAATGAGATATGCATTGTCATTCCTTTTCTTATGTTCTATTTTTTTCCCTTCCTTTTTGCAACTATCTAGGCACTTGCTTCACTCTTCAAGCATTATTTATGCCCATGCAATGAAAAAATTAATAAAAAATCATATGTCAATTAAAGAAAACATTTCAATGATATAATTTAAATTGAACAATAAAATAGATTGTAAAAAAAAAAAGAATAAAAATTACTTAAATTAAATTGTAAAGCACTTTGTGTAAGACCAATTTTTTTATTAAAACCAAAAATTATACTAGGATATTAAAATAAATAATGAAACTCCTTTTAAGTTTCTTGAAATATTTAGTAATTAAGTTTGAATCATATATCAGTAAGTTAAATTTATTAAAAATTTGATAATGGAGTTTCACCTAAACAATGAAATAATTTTTACATAACTATAATGCATCACATAGCATGTCCTATGATGTGTAAACTTGCCTTGGACCACACCGTGTAAGCACATGTAAGACTCAAATTTTATTATTTAAACAAAAAATTACAGTAGATTTTTAAAATAATATTAAGTAAATAATGCAAGTGTTTTTAAATTTCTAGAATCTTTTGATGATTGAATTTTAATCAAAATAAAATTTGAAAACCTTTTGAAACTTTGGAGATAGAGTTTTACTTAGAGAAAACTATGTTAAAAATTTTAATGTATTCATAATTAAGGAGGAAAAACCAACAAACAAAATATATATATATATATATATATATGGTTAAGTTAAGATTTCACTATCTTCGTATATTTTTCATGCTTGCAAAATGTCATGGTGATCAAAGATCAATAACCATGTCATCAATCAGTTGTTTATTCAAGTTTTTATTGTTTAAAATAATGCATAAGAGATGAGTTTATGAATCGAATAATAAATAACATCCGATTAGCATGAAAATTGACATACATGTTAAGAACATATAGAATATGTAATCCAATAAAATAATTTTCAAAATATAAATTGAATAGCAAATTATTAGATGGTGTAAGTGTAACATTACTTAGAAGTACATTACATGTAACTTGAACCCAACCCTATATATATATATATATAAATAATAAAAAATAAAAAAAGAAGATGATGTCCACATAGTGCTACCATAGCTTATAAGATGCAACTTTTATTATATAGTATACGATTGTGTGAATTTCACTCTAATTAGAGTGACTTTTTAATCCCACTCTAATTAGAGTGACTTTTTAATCAAATATCTCATTATAGTTGATGATCTTTTGGCAAAGTGACTGGCTTTTTAATCAGATTTCTCATTATAGTTGATGATCTTTTGGCGCACAATCATGCACATGCATGCACGCGTGTGTTTGTGTATATGTGAGAGAGAGATAGAGAGATAGACTTACAGGGCAGAGGTCATTTTTAATTTCATCATAGGAAATTCTAGACTTCTGGTGTATAACCTGCAGAAAAAGTTTTTCTCAAATTAAGTTGACATTAATATCATCTCCATTTAGCCAAACTAATTGGAAGTTAAGTTGAAATTAATATCAACTCCATTTAGCCAAACTAATTGGTAGTTAATGCACAATCCCATGTAGCTAGGTTGCATGTTTCTTAGATTGCTATCAATAAAAAATTCTTGTCAAAAAAATTTTAAAGTAATCACTTCATATTGTTCTACAACACAGAAACGAAGAAACATACCAAGAATCCAACTGCCTGCCTTACGTGTTTGAGTTCATCCCATGATGAGCCAGCATACTGCAAGGAAAGGAACCATTAAACAAACAATTAAAAAAAAAAAATCTTTTCTTATTGGTGAGTTACATATGCAAAAATGGGTCTTAAACCCATCACCTCACTCTCCACCCCATTCTTGTGAGGGGGAGAAAGGCCCTTTGAGCAAGAGCTCATTAAGTGCTGTTACCAAGATCCATTAGAGAGGAAGGCGATAGTTGAAGAAGTCTGATACTGCAGCCCTTCACTGGTAACAATACTTACCTCTTCAGTTGCTTGGCCACACCATAGCTCTAACTCAGCCAACCCAGACTTCACATATTCCCCATTGCTGAACGTGCAGCACTCTCGACGAAGGAGAAGGCTGCAGCAGCATCAAAGAATAATGCATCTACAAGTTAACACTAATAGCTTATAATGTATACCATACGTAGAGAGAGAGAGAGAGAGAGAGAGAGATGCAGTGTATTTGGAGCAAGCATTGCCATTTCAAGAAAAGCCATGTGGACAGGTCTTCCTCCAAGCAAATATATCTTTTAGAACATGTGCTCAATTATTTGAGGCATGTGCTTAATTTTTTTTCTTGATAAATTCAGAAGTTATAATGTGACTAAAATTCTTTGGTAATTTAGGCATGTGCTTAATCGATTTAGAAGTTAGTTAGACATGTTGGAATTAGATTAGCTTGTGATTATTATAGCAAGTGACAAATTCATTTGCACATGTACTTGGGAATAGTTATTTAGCTTCTTTTTTTTTTTTTTTTTTTTTTTTTTTTTTTTTTTTTTTAAGTGTTAATCAGTTATTATGATATCAACACTAACTCTTTGTTGTATATATAGCCCTGCTATGGCCTTTTAAAGGAAGCTTTTGATAATTGAATGAGAATTTAGTCTTTCATGACTTACTTTTTGAGATGAGGAATACCTCCCTCGGGGTTGTAGATTACCTCCCCAACCACCAAAACAATTAGTTTCACTCTTTCTTTGAATGCAACATTGATGTTACTACATTAGAGAGAGAGAGAGAGAGAGAGCAGAACAGGAATTTACCTATTAAAGAGCTGTACATTAACATATGAGAAAATCTGACTGAATATCTTCTGAACAAAAACTGGAGGAACCTGAAACAAAACTGACCACAAGTTCATGGCTCGTCAAAATCCAAAAATAAGTTATTCATTCAAAAAGTTGCCTGAAGTAATTCCATACAAAATTTTCTTTTAATGTACAAAGAAGCCTATTAAGGCTATCAATGATGAGGTGCCAAGGACTAGCTTGAGGACTATTGCTATTAGACCGTCCAGATGATTTTAAAACACTTCCTCTTGACATTCTGGGTGCCTGCAATGTCAGATAATGGATAGCTGGTGTTAGAAAATTGCTACACTAAGACATAGCTAACCAAATTAATAGATATAGGCTAGCACAGAACACCAGTCAAAGTTGAAATTTTACCACTCAATTATTGAATGAAACCCTCCAACAATGACAACATTTTAGGCAAGTAATATACATCATTCGTAAAACTCAAATGCCAAGCAGTGATACAAAATCAAACCAGCAAGCATAGCTGGCATCTTCACCACCATGAGCAAAAAAAATATACAGAAAACTACAACAGACCCATCATAAAAGTCATTCCATGTTTGTAGCAGGGTATAATGCAAAAATGAAAATCCAGAGTAGGAAAGGAGAAATATAATACAAGAGAAAAGAAAATTCAGCTTCAGCGCAAAAGCATGTTAGATCATGGGATGCTAACTCTCATTATCACACATTGGGTCCTTTTGGTTAGGCATTTTGGGAGTTTAAAATAGCGTTTTTAAAACCCAAAAATCTGTTTTGCAACCACAACTCCTCATAAATTTTTTATTAACGCTCATTTTAAACTCAAAAACACAGTTTTTTAACAGCTTATACAAAAACACCCATTATATTGTGTAAGTTCTAGAAGTTACCAATCAACAAAGGCAGTATTAATCATTTGGAAAAGTTTAAGTGAAAGCCCATCACAACTGAAAGAATATTAAAACCATGAAACAATTTATTTTGCAGGTTAAATGTTGGAAAATCAGGATTCATTATACCTGGATACAAGAAGAAAGCAGCGGTGACAAGTCCTTCTTGACATTGTCTCGAATGATTCCATACATCTTTTCCACATATGCTATAAGCTGCTCCTTAAACAGCAAAGCTGGATACTTGGCCTCAACATGGCGTACTATGTCAATTGGACCAACAGAAAGATTGGCAGAAGAAGAACGGAAACCCTGGGGAAAAAAATTAATGATTATATGATATTTTTGCACACGTTATAATTATACACACACAAGCACGCATAATATATATATATAATCATCTCAGTACTTGGGTCATTCTCCCAAATAATGATGTCGGGGTGGGAGGCTTCCGTGCTGCAGTTCCACTGCTGGCTTTTAAACTCCGTTGGAGCAAGAGCAACAATGTAGATGTGTTGGTTAGCCAATAAGCCATATGATCATTGTTATCCTGGCTCTGCAAGAAACATTAAAACAAGCTTGAACCGTGTTAGATAAGTTCATTAAAGTCGATAAAATTTCTTTTTCTTTTTCTTTTTCATTTTGCTTGGGAGGGGGATTTGCTGGGTAGTGGGGGCTATACAAGCACCATTTTATTACTGGTTCACATCATAGAGAGAAGGATGTTTTTGTCTTTCTCAAGCTAATTAATTGAAACTGTTAGCAATATAGCAATTACAGATCGAAGATTAGTAGCAAGAATATTCCTCAGACTACCCTCCCACAGTTTGCCACAACACATTTCTGATCTCTACATTATCCCAGAAAATTAACAAAAATCTGCTTATGGTTGATAAACTTACCTCTATTGCAGAACCAATTAACTGAATTAGGCGATCAAATACACTTGTTCTTTCTGCTTCAAATGATCTCCAGTGAAGAAGACATTTGTAGATGGTAAATGCTCCAACCGGTTTTCCTTCACTAAACCCAAGATCTTGTGCCACACATTTTATAAGAGCATCTACACTCTCCTGCACCAGAAACCAATATCAGAATTGGTCCATTTAATCGTCACACCAAAAATAAGGCAAACAATTCATTAATTAACAAGCATTCAATTTATTTTTTGTTTTGCTAAGTAATCAAGTGCATACATGCTGCCTTTCAATTTGGGATTTCCTGAAGGACTCAGTACCAAACTTTTTTGCTGGCGCAGCACTCTGTGGTTCCTGTTGAAATAGAGACTCTCAGGACTATATAGCAAGGGTAGAAAACAATAAGTAAACAGTATATAAAAGTAACTTTCACTGGTTTTATTTTCCTCACTTACATGATGCCCATTTTCCAGAGGTGTTGGAATTGCTAGATGTTCTGACATTTTTCTAACAGGTGAATTTGACAATGCTTGATGACGCAAAACTTGGTCCTCAGTTTCCATGTTAGAAAGTTTTTCTTCAAGCCTGAGCAAAAATATAGGCAATAATTTAAATAAAATTAATATTTAATTAATAATTCAAAAATCAAAGCATAATAGCTAAACCCAAGCTAATCAAGAAGAAATCCAATTGACCCAGATTCCACAATAATTCACACTTTACACCAATTGATAGCAGTAGAAACTTGCGGCAAGAACCTTTGCATGGACGTCTTCAATTCAATTATCTTTGACTCTGCATCCAAAGCTTGCTTCAACCGCTCTTCACTAATCTTGTTTGTTTCCTCGTATTTCCTCTCTGTTTCATCAATTTTCTTTTCCAGAGAATTTACCAGAGCCTACAAATTGCAAGAGACAGGATGACATCATCAATTATGAGCAAATACTTACAACCCACATCCACAAGTAAACATTTAATATGCCTCTGATTAAAACCCAAGGTTTTTTTTCAAAAACAAAATATACCAGAGTTTCAGCAACCTTACCTTGAGCTGTTCATTTTCAGCAGTAAGCTTATTAACTATTTCATGATCAATAACTGGAACCTCCTGTACAATTGGAGCTTGTTCAGCTGCTTTCTTGGCAGCCTCGAGTTCCTCAATAAGCAGTGTTTTAGCTTCTTGAAATTGAAGTTGTATCTCTTCCAGAGCAAACTGCAGTTTTGTGTTTTCCTGTGTTTTGGCTTCTTCAAGGTCAGCCTGCATTGATTAGAAACAAGCCACACCAGATAGCTTTAGAGTTTACAGAGTCACCACATAAAAGAACACCACCTTCTAAATACATTGATTAGAAACAAGCAACACTAGATAGCCTTGAAGACATTCTAAACACATTGATAAAAAACAAGCAACACCAGATAGCTTTAGAGTTAGCATGCTTTCAGATCGTTTGTGTTAATTGGGTTAACCCAAGAGATCAATTTATTGTCAGGTTGGAGAAATTGATTGGGAAAGAATTCTTCAAATATTTGGAATTTGGTATCACATTGTGTGTTGTGGAATATTTGGAGGGAAAGAAATAATCGCATTTTTGAGTAATCAAAGCCTTCTGGGGACAAGCTCCTAGCTTTATTTGCAGAAACTTTGCTTGATTGGTCACATGAGTGGGGATTTACTTCTAGGGAATCCATTTCGCTGTTTTTAGATCCCCTTTACTCTTGTACATAATTTTCTGTTTTCTTTTTATTGCTTGTATATATTCTCTTTACCTACTTCATTTCTTTAATGGAGTAGTTTTCTTTTAATACTATTTTTTCTTACATATCAAAAAATAAAAAATTTAAGGTAGAAAAGAACCATTTGGAGTAAAGATAAATGATGCACCAAGGTAGACAGAGGGCCTTCTTTATTTAATTTTTTTTTTTTTTAGGGAACATAATACAAAAACATATTTTTATATGGGAAAAGCAGCCTGTAGGTTTTATAAGATATGCAACTTGCATGCATTAACAGATGTTAGTCTAAGTTCATATTAAGAGTGCATCCTTCACACTAAAAACTTCAATTGTACATCAATATTGATAGAGACCACTTACTGTTTTAACATATCATTGGAGGACCATCAATCTCAAAAACTTAAGCAATTAGGAAGCAAGACAAAAATGAAAATCCCACTGAGAAACAAAATGACACTGATAACCTCACACTGCACCCACCCCAAAAAAAAAAAACACACACACACACACACTACCAAATAGAGGGATAGCCAAAAATTGAATCAATGACCACTCAAACAAGGTTCTAACACCATGTTGAAACCATCACTTCATTCTTTTGACCTATACAGCAGCTTTTTACATTTAAGCAAGCGTATGAATTAAAAAAGAAGAGAAAATTCCACCTCAAGAGAGTGCCCTTGAAACTTAACTTAAAAGGAAGCCAACACATGCACCAAAGAAAGGGAAGAGAGGGGGCAGGGGTTGAAACCAAAGCATTCATAGCAAAACCTCACATGAAATTCAATTCCTCCCAGTGTTCATCGTGATGACAGCTAATTGAAAATTTGTGTATTAATCTAAATAAAGAAAATTATTACCCTCATTCTCTTCTCCAATTGCAGACGCCAGGTCAGTTCTTCAACTTGCTTTTCTAGCTTATTTTTGGCAGCTTGGAGAGCACCAGTCTCCTTAGCAGCCTGTGGACATACATTTAAAATAAAATAAAAATAAAAATAAAAAAACTCACATAACCACTGAATGCAAGGAACCAGAGTATCTGACTTTTGAAAAATACAAACTTGTCATTCAAGACCTAACTATAAGATACAAACTTGTGAAGATTATAATAAGTAGAATGAATATTTATATAGCACATGAATATCTCATAAACATTGCCACATAAGAAGATTTTAGAAAACATTAAACTAACAAGCATGCCCTCGCCAAGGAAAGAAAGAAAGAAAGAATTCATCACCATTTTAAGTTTCCGTAACTCTCTACGTGCAACCTTTGCTCTCCAGGCACATTGCGTGGCTACTGCTGCTTTCTTTATCCTTAAATAATGAAGACGGGCCAAGTATCTTCGGCATTGACTCTGTAACAGACATGAATTGACATAGAATCATAGAGCATAATCTACCTTCTAAAAAACAAAACCCTCAAACCGAGTGACAGTTATTAAATAGCATAACAAATGCACCACCACTTCAATTCTTCCACTTTTTCCTTTATTTAGGCTTCTTTGGGTTCTTAGTGTTCTAAGCTTTACGAATTAGTATTTATTCTTTTTTCCCTTTTTCTTTTTTAAAGGAGTCCCCCATATACTTGCCTCCATAGATAGAGCCCCTATGCAACTTAATGAAGCCCTTTGTTGGCCAGATAACTGAACAATAAAAAGTGCCTTGGCACAGTAAAATACTCAAATCAGCTACTTGATGGAAAAAATAGACCTTTTAAAGAAAGGTGGTTCACACCAGAAATAAAGGCGAAATGAGGCTGCTTTTGATTATCAATTTCCTAATATGTCACAAGTTTGAATGTGCAATGTTACTGCCAGTACATGTCAAGATACAGCCTTAAAAACTAAAATATCAAATGTGGCTTTAATTGCAGAGCTTGAAGATTGCACCCTGAAATACGTGCCACCAAAACAGAACACAACATGAATCGTAATCATAACATAAAGAAGAATCTAAGCACACATCTAACACCTAAGCCATATGGAAAAAAAAAACATGGTAATAATGGTATACACTTTCTTTTTATATTAAATCCCAGCCAATGGTTGTATGCCCCTTCACTTATTTATCTTGCTTTTTCTGATAGGTAGTAAGAGATTTTAATACAGAGGAAGTTCTAATGCACAAAGGATATACAAAAAGCTCATCAAAAGATTATAATTTTAAATTTGAAAAAAAGAAAAAGAAAAAGAAAACAAAAAAAAAAGGGGTGTGGTGGGGAGGAAACATGGGTAGCTGAAAGCAAGCATCCAATCATAAAATTATCACAGAATTAAAGATTGAAGCTCAAGTGTTAAAATCCCAACACCATTAAAAGTCCCATTATCCAACTTTCTCCAAATAGTACACAAGGCAAAGAAGAGTCATATTCCATACCAAACTGTTACGATGTTGTCCAAACAATCCTTTTGAACTAAATTACACTTCACCAGAAAAAAAAGAATACGAAAGACTACAATTCACAACTGATGAACAGAGCAATAGATGGTCAATTAAATGGCAACTGAATATACGTGTTCCACAGCCAGAATCTTACCAAAAACAGTTGTCCAAAAAAAAAGAAGGGGGGGGGGGGGGGGGGTGTGGCCTCCCTGAACTTTGCTATACTGTACAGTCTTCCAACAAAATTACTCGTAACTAGAGAACCTATCCACACCCATACTCATTAAGAGGTCAGAATATGGAAAGCCCAAAAAAGAGTTTCAATTTCCCAGCCCTATGATGCACAAGCAAACTTGAGATTCTATCAATAGATCTTCTGAAGATCTACTTAATAAAATAAATAAAAGATCTTCCAAAGATACCAAAAAAAAAAAAACTAACAAAACCATCCTTATCCTCTGCTATTTAAAACATATTAGAAAATAATTCTTTAATGCAACAATCCCACACCAAGTATCATGCCAAAAGTTCTCCAAAAAAAAAAAAAAAAAAAGTATCACAGGATTCACAGCAAAAGCAGTACTCTTATACTTTCCCCTACCACAAATTTAACATACTTAGAAAACTTCCCCTAAGTCCTAACCTGCCCAAATACAACAAACATACTACTATCACTCACTCATCCAAGTCCTAATTACATGGTCTGCTCGCCTTCTTGACAGCTTCGATAAAGTTCTTGTTTTTTTTTAAGCAATTAAAATTGAAATAGAAAATGCCAAAACAGAACCCAATAACAGAGGGAGTATACAAAAAGGCATCCCCAGAAGAGAAAGGAAAAGGACAGTAAAGGAAATTAATAACATCAATAAACTTCTTGCTCACATTGTTTCAAATATATAGATAAAACAAAAACAAAATGAGAAAGAGAACTCTCAAATGATAATTCTCTTATGAACAAAAGATGAAATTTACCTGGATAATAATGGCAGCTCTTGTCTGCTTCTTGAACTTAAGCTCATTACGAGCAGCCATCCCACGCACACCACTCTGTAGAGAAACGGCTGAAGAGCATAAATTTTTATACGCATTCCTAGCAAGATATAAGCGACAGTGTTTCTGGATTCTCATAGAAGCAGCTTCCCTTCTCATGTTGTCATACCAATGGCGGGCAACTTGCCCTGCAATCAGCTCAAAGAAATCACATTATTAAGTCAAGTCAACAAAACCTCAAGTTAATACTCTCTGAATCAATTACCAAGATACACTTGAGTAAAACTAGCATTACCTCTACACAAGGCTTGTATTTGTATGGCAGACAGTCGTAACAAGATGAAAGTTTTACGACCCAAATATGAGCGAACACTTCTTTGGATAATGCTTGCTGATCTTCCTAGGACCTCACTTCTACAACCATCTAGCTCTGCCATCTGACCTGCTCTAAGAAACACTTTCGTTTTGCCAATCTGAAACAGTAAGAAATCAAAAATGTTCTACATGAGATATATACGAGGATTTAGGATCATGTGTGACAGCAGCCCACAACAGCATTAATGCACCAAGTGGTATACTTTAACGGTGGCTACTAGTGGCAGTACAATGATACAACAAAAACCCAAAACCAATGCAATGAGGGTCTGCCATGCATTTTCAGTACACAGGCATTTGCCAAACAACACACAAAAAAGGAAAAAAACAGAAATTTGTTATCAATTAATTGTTCAAGCAGTACATAGATCACTGAACCTATGAAAATATACCTGATAGCCTTTAAGGTTCACCTTCTCAAGAAGCATCTTGCAAGCAGTGACCTCATCATAGCTTACAATGAATAAGAACTAAAGTTAGTGGAATAAGAATCAAACTCCACGCATTCAACAAATGAAATGACAAAAAAAGTTACCTTCCGTTCAAAACATCAGGTGCCAGGATGCCAAAACGACATAGAAAATCATCAAAAGTCTTTCTGGTGGGATATCCAGCACAACTGATCCTAATTGCCTCCATGACTCCCTGAAATATGACATTGCCAAGCCAATGATGCAAGTGCTTAGAGAGAAAAAAGAGGAGGGGATTGATTAGTCAGACCAAAATATTGAACTTACCCCACAGCGAAGTTGCTGTAAAATGTTATCATTCTCAAATATGGCTGGCTTGAGAAGGTTATTTGGCTTTACACAACGAATGTAGTGTGGCTCAGTGGCACTCAGTGTCTCTAGCAAAGCTTGCAATTGTTGCTGTAGTGAACATTATTTATGAAAAACTGAAAGGCATATGGGAAGAATTTAAATTGCATTGCACAGACATAACAACAGAAACAGACCTTAAACCGAGAACCTATTGATGAAAACTTTGATGATTTGGAAGATTCTTCAGCTAGAGGTGGGAACAAGCCTGAAACAAATGGGCACTTGGAAGCGCTCAGGAGTGCTTGATGCTCTGCAACAACATAATCTTTATTCTTCTCCAGGAAGAGTTCAGTTTGATAAGTGACCTAACAAAAACGTTTCCCCCCATTAAAAATATATTACAGTGAATTACATTCTTCTTGGTGTTTCAGGCATGTTATTATGTAAATCAAAGTGAACTTCAGATACTCACATCGCCAGCATAATGACAAATGGTGAAATCACTACGTGACAACTTTGGCTTGCTAAAGCGTTTATGGTCTTTAAAAGATTGGTAGAGTTTTTGTGCAAATGTCTCATTTGTTGATCTTGGAAACATACTACAAAAAAATAAGCAGGGCTATGTCACAATCACCCAAAATATATCCAATAAAAAAATTTTAAAACAAATAAATTCGAAAATAGTATCGCATGGACCATACAGAAAATGCTTCATAACCATAGAAGACAAAAGGGAATAACAGTAAATGCATCACTGTTTTATCTTCTAAAACATACCAAGCCTCATCCAGAAGAGCAATGATGCCACCTGGTTTCTGGATTACAAAAGCACATGTTAGAGAAAAATAGAACACACATTATGTCATTCATCAAAGCAGATCCCTTTTATCCAACAACAAAAAGAATTGAAGTGGGGTAACAAGCATAAAAGAGGCACAAGAACAAAAACAAGAAACTTAGATGGACAAGTAAGACTCCATTGCACAAGAGAAATTACTGTACAGCCAACATGGAGTTGTGATAAAATAAAGCTTCATACCATGCATGCATGCATGTGTTTGAACTCTTACTGAGGCAACCATACAGCCCCCATTAGTTAAATAAATTAAAGTACCAAAGTATTCTGCCTTAACATTTGATAATACAGAAGGATCATTTCCACAAGGAAAAAACACACACACACACACACACCCAACCATCAGAAGTCCAATTTTTTTGAGCAAAGAAAGAGATCTTTAAACTAGCATACAGAATAGAACCATGGATAGTGGAATTAAGTGTAGCATACTAGCATCAAGTACTAGCACCTAGTGCATTAGCCACAAATCCTCCAATCATTGGGCCTAAAGGGGCTTGACTAACATAAAAGAAGAAAACCAAAGAAATCAGAGGGATTCAATAAGAAAATAGAAAGTGGGAATATTACTTGGTGTGTCATCAAGAAATATTATACATATTAGAAGTAAAAGATTTGTTACAAAAGACAAAACAGGTACAACTCACGTATGCAGTAGGTATACAATTTAACAAATGGACCCTAAAGAGCCAAAACAAAAATTTGATAATATTTAGAATAAAGAGTAAGAAGAAGAAAAAGAAAAGAATCCTGAAGCACACGCCAAACCAAGAAACAATCTCAAAAACAGAAGATTAAGCTTATTGCAATAGAGATCAAAACCAATATAACTTTGACTCCTATCTTTCCTGCAGGCACACCACTGCAGCAAAGTCACTGCCTCCACATTGGATGGCAAGCTGAAGCAATATTTAGAACATCTGGCAGTAGGGAAACTTACACACCTTTTCCAGGAGATCAAGAACATCCTGGTTATCAATGAAATCTATATAACTCCAGTCAATTTCTTCTTTTGTATACTCTTCCTGCTCCATTTTGAAAACATGCTGCCAAACACATTATTGATGTCCTATTAAGTTAGAAGTAATTTAAGATATCCAGGAATCCTAAAAAACAGTTAACATATTTCATGCTCAGACCTGGTTGAAATGTTGCTGCAGTTTTTCATTTGTCAAATTGATACAAAATTGCTCAAAGCTGCACAGAGACAACTAACATTTTACAGACTGCAAAACTCAAAATAGGCTGAGAAATATCACATTATATAACTATGACTACATATCTACACAAACACAAATCGCCATCATCCAAACAAAAGCCACAAAGCAGCCCAAAAAGTAAGCAGAAAGCAATGACGCAAAATTTTCCTTGTAGTAGCATTTGAACAAGTACATCGATCAGCTCATATGTGGGTTGTCTAAAAGAACAAAAATATGGAGTCATTGAATCAACAATAATGCTTTTTTTTTTAATCAGTAGAACCAACAATAATGCATCAAGGCCGCAAAGTTTAAATGTCCTAATTAAACACCCCCCATTAGATCAACCACTGGAATTTCAAGCCGTCCTTTGCAACAAATTAACCTCAGTAAACAACGAAAACAAAAGCGTACCGGTTAAGCACCTGTTTGTCTTGAAACTCTCAAATCCATAAATATCAAGAACCCCGATCAACTTCTTTGAATGAGGATCTTGACCAATAGAATTATTGATCTTGTTCACAAGCCTGGGTCAACAAGTGTTCAGAACGTTATTCTCACCCAAAAAAAAAAAGGAAGATAAATCAATGGATTCAATTTATACTTCATGATGGAAGTACTGAAGCTTGTAGAACCTACCAATCAAATAACCTTGAATAAACAGTTTTTGCCAAAGCATCCCTACTGAGAGCTGCAGACTCCGGATCAATCCACTTTGTTATGGTCTCATCCCGTGTCACAATCACACGTTTGCATAGTGAGTCTTCAAGAAACTTCTCATCACACCTAAACAGAACTTGCAGATTATGGATTTGCATTTCAGTTCTCTAGACATTATACTTCAAAATTTATCACATACATGAAAAGTTCAGCTGCCGTTGCGAGATGGAACTGAGATCTGTCGTCTTTGGGTTCAGAAGAATCTATTTCTTTCCCCTTTGCAAACTCAACATTGCCCAAATGGAGTATTGCAGAAACTACTCGGAATATTGCATCCTGAGAACAAAAAATTTAGTGGAGATTTCATATAAATATTTCCTGTCAAAAAACTACCCAGACATAGTACCTGCTCATCAGAACTGATCCCAACACCATCCATTGCTCTTCTAGTTGCAAGGTACTCCTTAGAATCATCCACTCCATCCAGCTCATAGCAATTTGATTGATTTAAATAATGGAAAGTTCTTGGGTTTCCCAATTTGTACTTCTCAACATCCTGATAGCAGAGGCACAAGGAAACATATGGATGTGGGAACTCCAAATTACTATCAAATATTTCCATCAGAGTTGAAGAGAAACCAATCAGGGAACCAACTCGACATAAAAAAATAATAGTGATGGTCAGTGTCTCATATTTTATATGAAAATTAAGCAATAAATGTCACTAGAGCACTCTTCCATACCAGATACGGAATCAAAGGGAACCTAGGGTCCAACACCATCCAACAGATACAAAAAATTTTAGTATGAACTCTGGTGCTATGAAACCCATTGGATGCATGAGTAACTTCCCAATCCCCAAAAAAAAAAAAAAAATCTAGAAAAATCTTTCAAAATTTTATAGCTATACCAGTTATTTTCACTTTGCCCCTTTACCTGCCTTGCAAGAATCAGATCGCCCATCATTTGATAATTGTTCATTATGCGAAGGGAAAACTTTTAGGGGTTGCTGATATACTTGATCAATCAAAGGTTGATAAATATAGCTATCTCTCATTTCTCAGATTTGAGAGGGAGCTCATTCTAATGAGTCTAAAACTAGCACTCTTAAGGATTAAAAGTTCAACATGAGCCATGCAACCATCCAAGGAAATTTGAAAAACATAAATCAAATAATGAAGGCCTTCAAAAGTTATACTTGTCTCAAAATTCAAGTAGATGGGCAACCTGATGTAGGATACAAGAGGCTCATTAAGGGCCATTTTTTTTTTTTAAAGGCAAGCTTGGAAGCCGAAGAATCTTGTTAACATTAATTTCAATTTATAAGGCCTAAGTCAAGACCTTTAAAGGCTATTCTAGATCTTAAAGCATGGTCAAACTCCTTGGAGTGTCTTTGTCCAACATACGCTTGAATGCTTTTTAAACCATACATTGTGATAAAATGAGATAGACACCATAATTAAACACATATTTCTGTTGCTTATGGGTCCATATAATAATTTCACCATTATTCATATAATTTTACCTTGTAGATACTTTTTATTTTTCTTATAAACCAAAATTTAACATAATATATACCTAAAATATATATTCATAAATTAATTAATTGTCACATCCCTTTATTTATTTAATTTTGACAAATCTTATCGAAAATAAAAAATAATTGCACATCCCGCCATATCCTGACCTGATGTAGCCATATTCATATTATTTCATACCATATCCAGAGTCCATGCTTCCTAGTTCTAGATAGTATCAAGTCTTATTTTTTATGGTTTTCTGTCATTAAAAGGCTACTTGCTTTCTCAACCCCACCCCTTACCACACCCCCCCACCCAAAAAAAAAAAAAAAAGTATTTTTTAATATTGTACTCTTCTTAGTTTTAGAAAGCAAGGGTACTAGGGGAACTTCCATAGTGTCGGGACATGGTATGTGGTTGTGGCCCATAGAACCTATTATAACTAGCTTATTCTCTCTGGTCTTCTATAATTTTTAGCTTGGTTTTAGCACTTCCTGTACTGGTCCTAAAATCTACTAGGATCAGGAGTACACAAAGCCTATATATGTTGAAGTAACTCTTAGAAATCAGAAAGAACTTTTATTAATAAAATCTCAGCCAAATTTACTCCCTTTGGGGTTATGTAAAAAGAAAGTAATGAGCTAAAGGAGACTCCATTAAAGTTCTTCTAGATGAATCACAGAATACCTTGGTGAGATTCTGCAGTTATATCTTTCTTATTCCTTCTATTCTTTTCCCCTTTTTTATAAGTAATAAATCTCTATTAAAATAGAACCATCCCATGTATATAGGTTTTATACATAAGGTGCTCCAAAATAATTACAACATTATAGAGTTACAATTTAAAAGAGAGAATTAATGAATTTTAAAACGAAGTGTATCTCAACAGAGCCTAGAAAATGAGACCATTCAAACAATTATATTATAAAAATGATTTCAGCTAAACAATGGAGACTTCCACACTGTCAAATGTACAATGATTCCAATCCCTCCATAGGGTCCACAATTGGGAAAAAGGAGCTAGATTCCAAACAGAGGAAGAAGTTTACCAAACTAATTCCTCTAATCTGAAAGTAGTTCAAAAACACTCTTTTCTCTTTAAATTTAAGCCACAGCCAGTACTCATCTTAAACATTTTTACCAAGCCTCAAACCACATGAAGCAAATTTTATAAACCCCTAACATAGCCAAAACAAATTAACAAGACAATCCCCCCAATAAAGATATTCACCACACAGAACATTCTTCAGAAAGAAACACCATGAGAAAACTAATTACATAATTTAGGGCATTAAAAACACCAAAATCAGTTGGGATTTTTTTTTTTTTTTTAAGTAATAAAATCTCATTAGCAAATTCATCAAGTACACTGGGAGTATACTAGCTGAAAGTTAATTGATAGTTCTAAAATTACAAAGATCAATAAGCTCAAAGAAGTTTGAAATGAAAAAACTCCCCAAAGCTCTCATCCACTCTAGCAGAGCCTTCAAAAATCAGTTAGGCACATTAGCAATTGATTTGGTTGTAAGCTAATCAGACGCTTTTAAATGAATGAGTCATACAATAAAGATCATTGAAGCAGACTCCAATTTCTCCATGAATACAATTTCTCAATAAATACAATTTCATATACATGCAAGAAATCAGTTTACCTCTTGAGGTGCAGCACAAAGCATATAAAAGCAATGATAATTTCGTTCAGGGTCAGAAACTTGACAAACACGGGATCGTTCTAGTAAATAAGTTCTGATGGCAGCTCCAGAAATTTTCCCCCTTTCATTGAACTGAATCTCCACAAACTTACCAAAACGGCTGCAATTGTGTTAAACCAAACAGAATATATTACAGATCATAGAAATACAAAGGAAGATATATTTATACACATGCACATACATATACATATATATTTGTGTGTGTGTGTGTCATTTGAGAAATAGGTTTCCCACCTTGAATTATTGTTTCTGACTGTCTTTGCATTACCAAATGCTTCGAGAACAGGGTTGGACTGCCAGACAAGGAACAAAAAACATGAATAGACAGAATTTGTCACTGGTACAAGATCCATTCCCAAGAAAAGGCGACATCTCAGAATTCAACATCAGAGGTATCAACTTTAAGACCATTTGTTCGGATGAGTAAACATCAAATAGATTTGTTACCTCTAGGACTTGCTGCTCCACAGACCGTCGGCCATCGGCTGCAGCTTTCCCTCCCATATAGGCAAGATAACGCATAAGCATTTTTGTACTTTCTGTTTTACCAGCTCCACTTTCCCCACTAACCAAAATTGATTGGCTAATTCCCTCATTAATCATCAATCTGCATTTACAATTTTTTTTTATTTATTAGGCACACTAGATATACTGAAGCACTCCTATAATTTTGGCAGGATATGACAGATACCTGTATGCAGCATCAGCAATAGCAAAAGGATGTGGGCTCAGCTCACCTATAGCCGCCCCCTTATACTGTTCCATCATATGATTATCATATAAATGAGGTAGCCTTCTAAAAGGGTTCACAGCTATCAATATATTTCCTGTGTAAGTCTGGAAACATCATTAGCAAGTTTAGCTTTGTATTCCTGAACTGTCAGAGATATACTTTCTGAAAAATACATGAAAGCTAAATAATTCAGCGTTGATAGCAAATCAGTGAACTTGTCCACACTTCACAGACATGATATACATAGAAAAAGAAAAAAAAACATGCAAAATTAAGAAAAAAACATGAAGCATCTGATCTTAATAAACAACCAGTCATCAAAATGTATACTCACATATATTTCATTTATATCATAACGACATCTTAAGTTCTGCAGAACCCCTGGTTCATGCAGATAAGCCAGCCTTGTCATGTCATCAACACCACATGAAGGAAATTCAGGATCCTTTGGATAGACATTGGATGCTTTAACCACAACCTACAACACAGAAATATTAACCCTAAGACTTGATCACAATGTTTTTATATTGGGTAATTAGAAAAAATGAAACAATCACAACCAAAAAAAAAAAAAAAAACGACGCAGACACTATACTACCTAAACATACAATGAAGGTTTTGTTAATAATAAAGTGATGGAAATTTAGAACCAGATAATAGATACAATCAAATGAACTTTGAACGTCATAATTTTGAAGCAAATATGCTTTGTTATAAAAATGTCGGGCAACATAAGTAGAATGAAATATGGGGAACAACCATATTTTCAGGATCATGGCCTCCCAAGAGAAAAAATGAAAACCAATTCCTTTGTACGGAGATTTCAATAGTAGCACTTCCATTGCACTGGAAAGATGATAGGCCACATAAAAAGACTTTTAACCAACATTTCAAAGCTAATTTTTAACTAACAAACAAAACTTTGATGGAGAATTTAGTGTCAAATTTAATTCTTCAAAAGTAATAACTAACAAGCTGATGTAAAATTTGGCCATAACATGTAAAAGCAAGGCTCAAACACCCCCAAAATCTTATCATATCTAATAGCATGTCAAGTACCAAATATCAAGCCTCACTAATAGACATAAAAATAGTAAAATAGTTCTAAATTTTCCAATCAACAAAATGTCAATATATCAGAATTTCAAAGGTGAACTAATATTGAAAAAAATAGGATCAAAATACGGATAAATGTAGACTTGTATGTGTTGTACTTTTTTGTATTGGTACGGTATGTGGGAGGGGGAAGGGGTGGGTGCAGGTGAATATACATATACATATACATATATAAATGTGGTTGTGTGTGTACATACATAAAATTAATTCTTTGTTAATCCAATTTGCTTTTTTTTTTTCGATGGTAAGTTACACATGCACCCAATGGGTGTTGAGCTCACAACCTCACCCTTCATCCACTCTTGTGGGAGTACCATTTGAGCCAAAGCTCATTGGTTGGTTAATCAAATCATTATTCATCATCCATCAATCAGGAAAGAAAACCTTGTTTATATTCAAGTGGGCATCATTCACTTAAGGTTCAAAAGACCCATCAAAGGCCCTTCTTATTTTATTTGCTAACAGAAACAGTTCTATCTATGCTAAGAAAGGCACATATCCTAGCATTCAAGTTGTACAATGCATATCCAAGAGCATCCAAATGCATTTCCAAATTGTAAAGAAATTATACTTTAGATCTAGATGTTTGTGTCTATAATAGAAAGAAAGAAGGTAAGTGTCAGACCATGAGTTGTGCCATTCCACCTCAAAACCAATTGGTGATGAGGAAGACACACTCAAATCTTTTATGGCATTCGACATCAAACCACGCGGGCCTGTTTTTAGAGTGGTTGTAGGGAGTTAAATTGTGATCCCCCCAACAGTAAGTATGCTAGCATTTTTATAATAATAAAAATAATAAGTAAAATTTCGTTGATTAAAAGAAAATAGTGACACCCATGTACACAAACGGAATACAACAGGAACACAAAAATCAAACATGAAAAGTGCAACAATCAATTAAATCAGGCATGTATGCCAGCATTCATGCTGTGTCCAAATAATACCTAAGAGCATCCAAAAAGAATGGGCTACATTTCAAATTTTTGAGGAAAAAATACTTTCAAATTTGGATGAACCTAATATCAACAAGGAATACAAGTTTTAAATGAAAAATAGATCTTCATCCCAGAAGCATCCATGCTAATTAGGATGTAAGATTCCCACATATCTATAACTTTTAAACTTTTTATAGTCCCCAATTCAATCATAATTTTCATACAATCCACTCCTAATAATTATCTTCTATGGCTTTGCATGCAATTTTTCCCAAAAGAATGTTTGTTAAGTGTAGTTTCCATATGATGTTCTACACAATATTATAGTAAATTGCGTGTATATTGAAAATGTAGAATATATGAATGATTAAAGATAACACAAGCAACACAAGAAGTTCATGATAGAAAACTTACAATTCCATTCTGAAATCTCACCTAGGCATTTCAACAGTCATAAATTATTCTTCTAACAAAGAGTTTGTTGTGTGTATAAATGCAACATCTAACATGATATCAAAATGAGCTCTAGTTCAAATGGCACTTCCTGCTCCTACAGAAGTGAGTGGAGTGTGAAGCCATGGGTTCAAAGCCCACTAGATGCATGTGTAAAGTACCAATTAAAAGAAAAAATTCTAATAAGTAATAACAAAAGCCAATGAAATCAAACATTTTTACACCATAAACACGATATCCAAAATTCTAGTGCAATAACTTCATATTGATTCTGAGAAGGAGCACTCACTGTCCTCCCCGATGTACAGTTTATTTTTATATCTTCATTATTAACTTCCTCAACTTCACCATCTATCCAAGCTGCCTCAGGATCCTCCACCCAAACATGGGATCCAATTGCTAAATTGGATTGAGTAACCTGATTAGTCAAGTAGATCATCAGCACATCTATCAAACAAACTGTAAAGATAGTGCATCTCCAACATGAACATTGACATCAAATATGAGTTCCATGTATTCAAGCAGATATGTGAGGTTAGCAGCAAGAGAGAAACCACTAATTATACTGGAATCCAGCTAAACATAATACTAGAGCACACTGCACACCTCTGCCTCCCCTGGCCAAACCAACAAAAATACGAAACATATTTCCAGCAACGGTTGATTAAAATCAAACAAGATATTCATCAAGACTATTAAAAAAAAAAAAAAAAGGTAGCCCACTAAAATTTTTCTTTTCCACACATCTCAGAATAAATTTGCAAAAACATAAAATATAAATAAAACCAAATACAATACGAAGATATGATCGTCTAAAATCAGGTAAACCAAACTATAGTGTGACTTCCCATGGTGCAGGTTTCATTACCTTTTTTTTTGGATGAACAAGATGATTTTATTACCAAAGAAAACTAAAGATATACAATACAGCACATAGCCAGAACAAGCAGCTAAGCCACAACCAAGGAAACAGGCAAACCACCATACCAGAACTACCCAACCCAGCAACCACCCAAAAATAAAACCCTACAGTTAACACACTAAACAAACCAGCCTAAATCAACCAGAACTACAAGTTAATTCTCAGGTAAGAACAAATTTTCTTAACTCTAGCAGAACATTTCTCAGGAATGAAAGCACATTCTCTCCATCTAACCTCATTGAGGCAGTTCAGCACTTTAGTGCTAATAATTTGAATAAATCAACCTTTGAAGATGTCCTAAGAGTTTATAGCAACTCCCGAAAATGTATAGCCACTTCAAGGAGACAGTAGTAGAACACACTCTTGCCACATTGATATATATAACATTTATCAAATCCAAATATGCATTGTTTACACAACTCCCATTGATATATAAGATTTATCAAATAGAAATATGAATTGTTTGCACAACTCCTTTCAACAATAAGCAGTCAATTACACCAAATGCTATCCGAATCGAACAGATTTTTTTTTTTTTTTTTTTAAAGAGTAAACAGCATTATTTGTCAGAACAAGAAGAATAGAAAAACAGCAAAGTTTGATGCATTAAGTAGACAGAACTGTCAGCACGAACAAGCTACAAATTCCAACACTGCAAATGCAAACACACATATCTGAAATTTCAACCAGAGACAACACTAGGCATGTATGTATGAATGTATGTATATACTTGAAAAAATTCAACTTCATATTTCTTTCTTATTGTTAAAATAGAGGTAGAAAAACAATGTACCATTTTGAGATCTGAGGCCGAGGCTGAGCTAAGCTAATAAACCCTAAATTCGCTCAACAACAACCACCTTGCAATGTGACCATAACACAGAATCCACAGATTTAAATCCAAAATGTCAGCCCAAATCACCACAATGCACGAGTCGTTTTAGCTCGGCGCTCTCTCTCCGCTCTCTCTCTCTCTCTCTCTCTCTCTCTCTCTCGCTCAAATGTACGGACTTCAAAGGAGAAAACCGTAACCGTAGGGGAAAATGAATGTGAGAATGCCGTTGCAGAGGGGCTAAAGGCTCAACAATGGCTGGAAGAAGAAGACTGGGGATCAGAGCAAAACCAAACCTTCCCTCTCCGCAACTATTTTGATTTTCTTTCCCACCTTATTATTTTCTCGCACTTTCCTTCGCTTTATCTCTCTCTTCTTTCTCGGCTATCTTTCTCTCTCTCTCTCTCTCTCTCGTGTTTGGCTTCCCTATCAAAAACACAACAACGTGAACGCGTAAACTCAACATTAAAGTCCCCACTTCTAGATTTGCCCCCAAGATTTTGTTTTATTTGCGGATACTGCCATTTCTGGAGCTACTCGTTCTGTTACGTTGGTCCGTAAAGGTCTAAAATCTTTCCGACATAAAAATTAGACTAAAACTTTAAACTGCCGTTATTATTTAACTGGGTTTAGCTTACTACCGTATCGTATCGATTTAATGCACTCCAACACCGCTGGACTTAACCAAATCTTTGTTAGATCCAGATAGTTTTTTATTTATTTATTCAATAATCTTATGTACATAATAAATTTTATAACAGTCGAGGTGATAAATTGTTACGAGTACAATACCACTTCTACTTAAAAGCATCCACATCCGGATGCTAAATCTCATCTTATTTTACAATCTCAAAAAACTACTTTATCTATTATACCATCCCATTTTACAATACACCCAACATCCCAAAATTCTATATCTCATCCTTTTATTAAATATTATTTTTTAATCTTTCTTTATTATTACTTTCCAACCATCATTTTTTTGTTGTTTCAAATTCAACTGCTTTTTCAATTTTATCCGGTCCAACGGTTGGAATATCCCTGCCAAATTTTTTTTCTTTTCAATTCTTTCACACACACACACACACACACACACACACACACACACACACACACACACACACACACACACACACACACACACACACACACACACGTTGCCTGCCAATTTTTTTTTCTTTTCAATTCCTTGCTCACACACACACACACACAGACGTTGGAATATCCTCACCATCCAGCCAAAATTCATAGCAAAATCAAAACCCAAAATTCATAGCAAAATCAAAACCCGATCCACCAATCTCGCCACACACCGATCTCCACCACACCAATCTCCACCGTTGTACGACCCACTTGTCAAAACCCATGTCGATCTTGACCCATCGATCTCCACCATTGCATGACCCACTCGTTAAAACCCACGCTGATCTCGACCCACTCGATCTACGCCACAACCCAACCCAACTCTGGTGTCAAGCTCTTTTTTTTTTTGGATAATCTGGTGTTAAGCTTTGAACACGAGAGAGAGAGAGATGTGAGAGAGGGGGGGAACTCTGAGGACTGATCTATCAGAAGAGAGAGAGAGCGAGGGAAGATGAGGAATCGGTGATTTTGATGAGTGAATCGATGGAGCTTCGTGAAGAGATTTGATGAGTGAATCGGAGCTTCGGGTTTGAGAGCACACAGCAGTAATGGGTTTGAGAGCACACAGCAGAGGAGAAACGGAGAGAGAGGGGTAGAGTAATGGGTTTGAGAGCACACAGCAGGGAGAAAGAGAGAACGAAGAAAGAGAGACCGAAGAAAGAGAAAAGATGAGAAATAATGAAGGATTTGAGAGATATTCCCAGGGAAAAACATTAAAATATATTTTTTTTTTATATAAGATTCAGCTACAGTACCATCTTACATTTGAGATGGTACTGTAGCTAAATCTCATTTTTTTTTTTTTTGCATATGGGATTTAGCTTCCTCGTTGCTGTTGGATTTTGGGGCTTAAATGCCAAATACTCATAGCATTTGACATATACAACCCCCAATGTGGATGCTCTTAAAGACTATTCTTACTTCTATTTTATTTATACATTAATTACTATATATCATCAATTCTTAAATGTATTTGAAGAGTTACTGTTATTTATTTATACATAATAATAATTGATTAATTGTTTGCCTTATGCAATCGCCCTCTAGATAGAGAATTCATTTAGAATGAGCCTTTCATTAATTCATTCTCATCTACATATGCCAATAAATAAATATATATATATATACACACATTTTGGCTTATCAAAAACTTAATATATCTATTTTCCATAACAACTTTTACAATACACTTAACCCCAAATTTTTTTTTTTTTTTTTTTTTACAATACATTTCATCAAAATAATATAAAATAATTCTAATGTTTCTTTTTGCACCCACACCAAAATAAATAAATAGGGATGGCAATTTTGCCCTGTCCCTTCCCGCTTCACACCATGCAAGTTTTCTCCGCCCCGCAAAGGTGGTGGGGTAGGGATGGGGCAAGATTTTAGCCCCGCACCATAGGGCGGGGCGAGGATGGGTTTAGACTCTTTAGACCCGTCCTACGTTGTTAAAGGTTATAATTGTAAATTTTTCATACCCTAAAACTCTATTATTTAAACAAACATATCAATATTAGCTTATTTTATTCTAACCAATATGGTTCTTTGCCTTTATTTTGTTATGTGTTATACTATGAGAGTTTTTTTTGTGATTATCTTGTTAAACGCTTGGATATATTATTCAAATTTTTTTTTTCTATAAATTGATTTGATTTGATTGGATAAATTTAGTTATAATTTCAAATATATTTTTATTAATAAAATAAGTTTCATTAAAAAAATTGTACTAGTTGTAGGGCAAATTAACAAAAAGTAGAGTTTTACGAGATGGGGCAGGGCTTCATGGGGCCCCAAGGGGCAGGGATAGGGTTACAAAGTTTTCCCTATCATGTGGGGCAGGGCGGGAATGGGCAAGACAAAACCATGTAAGACAGGTACAAAGACTCCATCCTTTGACCTCGCCCCATTGCCATCCCTATAAATGAATATATAAAGAAAACTCAAAACCACAACCTACATTACAACCCAAATCCAATCTGCACCAAAATCTATGTCATATCTATCAAAGTAAAGATGAGACTAGCAAGATCAGGGCAAGAGCATGAAGGAAGAAGGTTGATCAAGTCATAACAGAGTAGTAAAACGACAGCTTAATTGTATTAGTTTTACTGTATATACGATATGTAGTTTAGTAGATGAATTGTTTTACTTAAGTGATGACACGTGAGAGAGTTTGTTACTGCTCATGTGGAGATTGGTTTCAAGTTAGTTAGTTGTGTTTCTATAGTTAGGTAGTTACTTGGTTCATTGCTTGTATATATATACAGATTTGTACTCAGTCTTTCTAATTAATGAAAAATACAGTTTTTTCTCTCATTCATTTCATGATAATATCTACTATCAAACCAAACCAAACTTTCAAGTCTAATCTGAATCTACACCAACAAGAGACTAAGGTCAATAACAAAACTTCATTACCGCTATGCAAATCATTTGTGATTGACTTTTAATGGGAGGAGAAAGGCAGTCTATAGAGGAAAGAGGAGAGATAATGCGAGAGAGGAGGGAGATAGTAGGAGAGAAGGAGATTAAAACATTTGAAATAAGTTTTACACAATAATACAGTGCTTGCATATATTTACATCAACACAGTAGCTAGTTAAAGTTTTTGTAAAATGCCTCACCAAATCATACTATGAGGATGATCGAGTCCCAAAAGGTGAAGGAGCAAGGGAAAACGACAAAGGATTAAAGATTCATGCATTCTCCCAAGCTCTCGAGGAGGAGGATGAACTACTTACTAAAGAAGATTTAGCATATAAAGCTAAAGTCACAGCTACGGTGCCTGAACTGACTCTTTTTGATGTCATTGCCCATCTTCAAATCATGATAGATATTCAACTTCTCTATGTTGTTGCTAATGATGATCCTCATGTGTGACTTGTCCATCATGACAAAAACTAGGTTGAGTATAATAGAGTAATGTTAGGAATACCGAATTTGGCATAACTTTGTGCCATAACTCGTCACATGGCAAATAGTAATTGGTAAGCAATGAGGTAGTAAAACTGGAGAAGATTTCTTATAAACTTGGGTTAAGTGAATCATGTGCATTACACATAACAGAAACAAATATAATTCTCCTATTAGTTATTAGAGCCAAACGTTGTCCTTTTTTTTATATCATTTTCTTCTTTTTTTCTTTTTTTTTTCATTTTGTATTTGGTTCAATTGGGTGACACTTTCATTGAATGCCAGGTAAAGAAATCCAAGCACAATTTGGATTTATAGTGGATTTGTAGTTGCCATATAGAGAATGTGCAAGAGCCTATATTAATTATTCAATTTAAATATAGGAAAAGGTTCCTCTTAAAGTTGTTGTCTTAGATCTCCAAATGTATTGAGATTGTCTTGAATTGAATTAGGCTTGTTTAGGTATTTTCTTATCTTTAAATTAAATAACATTTATTAAACTTTTCATGTCATTTTTTTCATTTAAATTCTATTTTTCTTACCTTTTGAGAAACAAAATTACTAATTAAATTTTATAATTCAAGTTTCACTAACATTTCATTTTCAATTGATAATATGACTAATTCTCTTAATATTTATCGTGACATAATCGATCTTAAAAAAGATTTCATGAATTTTAATTTTGAAAAGATTTTCTACACTCAAAACTATAACACGTATTGTTAGTAATACATTTTAAACTTTCTCCCTTTTTGTTTAATTTTTCATATCCAGCTGGATATTTACTTTAGTAGCCATTTTTAAGAAATGTCATCTACACTATAAAATTATAATATAACTATTTTTCTTAGAAAGAATTATAATATAACTAAAATAAATTAATTTTTAAAGTGTAGAACAATAAACTTAAGTTATCAAAAGTACTATTATAGTTTCACTTAACATTAGAATCAACAATAATCTCAACCTTCATGAGTAAAGGTAGGTTAATATAATTTTTTTTTGAAGATGGTTAATATCAAATTAATACTACAAATTTCACTTCAATTGTATATAAAGCATAAGTTATACAAAAATTATATAAACTTGATGATGCAATGAATCGTCAATGAGCCAATCGTCCAAATTCGCAACACTAGGGTACTTGAAGAATGAAATGCTTGCAGAGTGCACTAGTATGGCGCCAACCAAAAACTCAATGATTTCCAATAACTCCAAAAGTATGAGAGTTAGGAAGTTACAGTACCTTGGAGAGGAGGGGGGGTTTGGTGCTTATATAGTGGTATAGGGATGACCAAGTTCCCATAAATTTAGGCACTTCCCTTATAAGGAGCATAGTGGAGTTCATGTCTTGAGATTTTCGAGTCTAACTTCCTATACTTGGAGAGATACAAATATGTAGAAGGATCTTTAAGCATTGTGTGCAAGTTCTTTCCAAATGGAGATAGTGGAGTGAAGGATATGCAAAGGCTAGAGGACTAAGTGTAAGGTGGATTGGATGGTGTACTAGACAGTCAAGACCTATATATTTGTCATAATGGTGTATTGGATGGCGTACTAGACAGATAGTCATTGGACGAATTGCATCAAAGGGTACCAAACATGGGTACACAACGATCCTTTTGTATGTGACAATCTCTCAAAGACATAACAACTCTTGTGTATTATATTTATTTTGCTTTGGTGAAAAGATTCCTTATCAAACCTTATTTACCATATCACTGTATAGCCTTGGTATGATGGTCACTTCATAAGTATAAGTGCTTGTGGGATATGAGAGGGTAATGGTCAGGGTTCAAGTCTCTAAGAGGAAGTTTTACACACATGTATACTTAAATTAGACTAGAATAGAATTATATCTATCTCCCAAAAAAAAAAAACATAACCTTATTTACCATAAATATAATGGGTTGTTTGATGGTGACTAATGTAAAAAAAATAAAAATAAAAAAATTAGAAAGACAAAACAAGAAAGAAATAGGGTTTCTTCCTAAGTAAGATATTGATCACTTTTCCAAACATTAAAAAAAAAAAAAGGTTCAATAAATAAATATGAAATAAATTTTATTTTAAGTTGCTATATATAAAAGGGATGATATATATATATATATAATCACTTTTCCAAACATTAAAAAAAAAAAAAGGTTCAATAAATAAATATGAAATAAATTTTATTTTAAGTTGCTATATATAAAAGGGATGATATATATATATATATATAGAGAGAGAGAGAGAGAGAGAGAGAGAGAGAGTTTAAATCATGGGGCCTATTATATATGGGGCCTAAAATAATTGCCTAAATGGCCTCTATATAGGTCCAACCTTAATGCATTATTGTTTTTCCATGGTTTCTCAGTTTCTCTTATAATTCCCAATAACATGTAGTTATTCTTTCTATAAAAAAAAAAAGTAGTTATTAATCTTGAAGTTAATATTATTTTTAAAAATATTTTTGGGTCCTTGTTAAGGAATTGAATGAATTTGAAGTTTTTATTTTTGATTTTTCCTACAACGATTTATTGGAAAAGAAATGTTGCATGGCAAGAACAGATCAACCAACTCCAAACAATAAAATCGGTGCTAGTGCTGGTGCTGCTCTTAAGTCTTAACTCTTAGGAAATGAGCAAGAATATACCCTCTTTTTTACTTTTGAGTTTTAAGAAGAGCAAGTATATATCTCTCAAAAAAAAAGAAAAAAAAAAGAAGAGCAAGTAAATACCTAAACAATGAAATGGCATTCTTGTTATTCTCTCATAATACCCTGGGCATTCCGGAATCAAACCAACCCCATCTCCGATTCTCTCCAAACGGTTCGGGGGCACAACTCGTGGCCCAATAGTGAAGCTGAAGATATCATGAAATGAACGGCCAAGATTTTTTCTTCATGATGTAATTGCGGGCTCTACATATTAAAAAAGAATTCCGTTAGATCCGGAGCGCATTTTGTTTGCTGGAGAAAATTCGAACAACTTTAGTCACATTGTCCTGCGCTTTTTTTGACATATCGTCTTTGTCGCCTACTGAGGAAGTGTCGCGCGGGCCATCACTCTCTCATGTGGGCTCAACAATCAACGGCTCATATTTTAGTGCAGGGTTCGGTGCTGTCTTAGCCGTTTGATTGGAAGAAAAGAGAAGCGTGAGCTTGAGATCATAGGCTTGACCACCGTTGCGGACACACTCGGCTATATTTTAGCCCTTTTAGGGTTTTCTTTAGAACAATACTTAGGTAAGTACAATATTAACTGCTGTTTTTTAAGTTATTTCTTTTAAGATTCAATTCTGTGACTTTTTTTCTTTTGGAATGGAAGCATATTTTTAGTTAAATACAGTCATATGGCTAAATCTTAAAATGAAAAACTAAGGAACAATTTATGTATGCAGCATTTTATAAATTCAATATAATGTGTACAATTTTTCACAAATTTTTTTAATAACATTTGGCATATGGCAAATTGTGATTTGTATGATAAAAATAGTATTTGTGATGAGAGTGATGCAACCCCATTCACAATCACAAAATACTATGTGGGGAGTGGAAGAGTTTTCACCCAGACCTAAGGCACAAATACCTACTGGACCCTGTGGAGTTGAATGAGCTAGACCCATCTGCATAAGGTAAGGCCCAATAGCTTAGAAGACCTAGTGGAGTAGAATAAGTCGGCCCATACATCTAGGAGGCAAAGGGAACCCCTACAGACCATTCTCGCGAAGTTGACAATAAACTACATTGAGCAAATTCTTATCTAAGATAACAAACATGGATAATCCACGACATGCCCATGATTGGTACATTAAACCCCGGGAAACCCTCTAGACAGAAAAGAATAGCAGAGATCTCTGCCTCCGCATTAATGAGGGGTCCTCCACCTAACCTCTGTCGCATTAAATACATATGAGACAACCTGAACAATAGAAACACTCCCAAAAGTCATGTTCTAGGTTTATCCAAAAAAAAAAAAAAAAA